>NW_006531995.1:0-24671 GCF_000263375.1 Wallemia mellicola CBS 633.66
ACCCAGAGCGACACGGTGCCTAGCAACCCAGCTACGTACAGGTCACTTCCCTACGACTAAGTCATACCGATACCGATTCAAACTAATCGACTCACCTAAATGTAGGACGTGCGGCATAGATGATAGCATATCGCACAGAGTATTTATATGTAGAAGACACATTATGGCAAGAATCACCTTGCGAAGAAAGATAACCAAGATCAACGTTCGGTTCGAATTAGGTCCAATGCTCAGGAACGCACAAGCTCTTCAAGCCCTTTACGAGTTTTTCAAACCACAATTGACTACGTACCCAAGATACTCCGGTGGTCCGGCGTAACCGAGAAAATTCCCGGACACGCAAATCATCAAGACATTTTACGACACTAGTCAAGAAACGCTTCCTACCAATTCAACATACCATTCAAATCCTCATGCTTTAAGAAGTATTGATGGACGCAGTTTAACTTTGTATCGTCTTAACAATATATTTAGATTTCATTATCATTATTATCATTATCATTTGGCTAAAATATCACTCTCCAGGAAAGCACAAGCTTTGAGAATCCTCTAGATATTTTCAAAACAGATTGGCTACAAGTGCTCTGTTTTATGGTGATACAGCATAATAATATGTAAACTAATGGACGTGACTTTGTCAAAATGTCTTACGACCTTTTTCATGAATGTCTTTTAGATAATACATTATCCTACTTGGATGTTTATATTATAAGAGATTTGATGAACACATTTTAACACGATATCGTCAAAACAGTACGTTATAACTTCACTGTCATTGAATCTGTTCAAGATCTCGACATGCTTTATTGCAGAAGAAAAGACACCGACTAGTAAGTCGAGGCCAAGTGTATTGATGATCATGAGCGCTTTAAGAAGATATGTGTTCATCGTATTCTGTCATTTCTGGCCATCAGTGTCTTTGGTCGGCATACGAAAAGGACCGGCGGACGAGGACGCCTGTTAATGACTCTAAAAAGGACGGTTACGTTTAGCACATTATAGTTCAAAATACATTTAAAACATCAGTCTCGTTAGTTTTCATGAAATTGTTCATGTCATATAAGTGAAGTATAAAATATAAAAACTCTAGTAGAAAGGCATCTCGCGCTTTTGAGCTCCACCTCAAAGCTAATATGCTACAATAGCTATGATGCATCCCTTATATAAACGAGTTTTTATTGCACTTTTACTCTTAAGTGTAGTATGGGTTTATTTCATAATAGTCCTCGTGGTGTTGAAGGCTGATGAAGTTGGTGGCAAATTATGGCCTGGATTATCTGCTTGGTTTGCTATTATGAGTTTCATTGACAGAATTGTTTATAACTACACAAAATTTGAATCTGGAAGACACTCCGATAATAGTACCACTGTATAATCACTATCTCAATGATGAAGCCAATTGGCTCTTTACTATATCTTTTCAATTAATGCGAGGAAATAGAAAACTATAGTTTATTACGACATAGAAAAATTTATTGAATGAGAATATTAAGATTAATGGCCGTCAAGTAAAATAAAAAATAACAAAATATATCCATCAAAAATATAAACTTTAAGGGATTTTATTGTCGGTAAGTTAAACATGAAGATTCTAGACGAAACAATTAGAAATAAGATGAACAAGATCTAAACATATATTGTAATAAGTTAAATAATAAAGAGATGATAAACAAATTTATCTGAACTTGCGTTAGTCTTTGCTAAACACTTATTCGAAAGCATAGTCCTATTAATCAGAAAGTGCTGTTGAAGAGATAGAGTGTCGTCATTGAGTAAGCAACATTGTCATTGATAACGCAAGAGACCTAAGGAAGGGTAAATCCTTGAAATAGACCATTAAAGGTCCAGTAAGTTTAAACTTATAAATGGTATGGGCATATGCTTAACTGTCACATATACTATGATATATATCTTTGGATATTGGATATAACAGCGACTCATGCCGGAATAGTTGATGACTTGTCGTGTCTTAGCTTATTTATTTTGGCATTTGTTCGTCCTCAGAATAGAGTAGTTTGTATGAGAGACTTGTTATCAATGACCTACATAAATATAATCTATATGATAAATTACTGTGGCCAAAGAGTATTTCTTTTCAGATTTTTACTGGGCATTTTCTAAGTCCAAATTCTAAATTGTACATAGAATTATAGGTTATGTCATAATATATGTAATAGACCTTCGACTTATATATGGAATGTAAGTCCGACTACAGATGACATTTGTTATATGCTGGTGAGGTTCGACTGAAATACTTTTGTATAGTCCTATGTCAATTCGGCGATTACTGATGGACAGGACTGTCTCTGAGAACACGGATTATGATGTCTTGATAGAATATCACAAGACTAAAATGCCATTAAGGCTGGTGAGTGACAAACTAAAACAAAAAAAATTAACCTAGCACTTTATCTAATATTACCCAATGTCATAGAGAGTTAACAAAAGACGGTCGGTATTGCTGGTCGATCTAAGTGACTTTAAATAATTTAATACAACTTTATTGTATATAATCGTCAAAAAAGAAATCCAACAACTTTCAAGAAAGTTAGAGATAGATTGTCTCGGCGAGAGAAAAAGTACTAATAGTGTGATTGTCGATAGCACACTCAGATATTGAGATAAAATAACATTCTTGTGTATCTGGATTATCAATTTCGAACTATTCACTGAAACAAGTCTTCTCCCTTGATCGCCCAGAAAACTACTACCGGTCTTTCAGAACATACAGAACAAATTGTAATATAACAGAAAAAGCATAGAATACAGCGTTTCAGTTGGTTATATTTCGATGTATAGTGGAGCAGCACACAGGTTACAACTCATTGAAGAAAAAAATTTATCAGGTATGTGCAGTGGCGCAAGCATGCCACGGCAAATGGGAAGAACAGGAAAGGGGAGCGTTAGGATAAAGCGCGGTCAAGTATCCAGTTCTCGAATGAGCTACCAATTACTGGAATAAATCAAGTATTTTGATGGCGATGCCGCCTTACAAGACAAATGCCGATGTTAAAAGGGTAAACCAATAATTATAACTAGTTACAGCTTGTTTTGTGAAAGCTTGAAAGCTTAGTCTTTACATTGCTGTTTTAGATTTCTTGTGACGAAATGGAGTGATATATGAAAGTTTAAGGACACAAATGACTTGATATAAGACGTGAACGTAAAATAGTGATTGTACTTTCACGCATTTTGGATCCAAAATGATAGAGTGATATCAATGGGTTATGATGGTAAGTGATAAGCAAAATAATAGAACACCAACAGGTGTTACTCTTCTTTAGTAACGATACAATAGCGGTACCTTCTATTATTCTATCGATACAGCTTACTATCAGTAGTTTATTAAACCAACCTATGATGTACTCCCAGTGACGCAAGTGTTTTGAGAGTTATAAGCAATGTATTCTTAATATTTACTTTATAATAGAGTATATAAACCAATAAAAATTACGTTTACTAGTAAAAATATTCAATAAAATACTAAAAGCTTCTGTAATATTCCTTGAATTCTTACGTCTACAATGCAACACCCACAACTCCGCTGGGCTCAAAGAAGTTCAGAAACAGAAGCTGAAAAGTGAGTAACAGAATGTTCTTTAAAGGAAATTCTAATAAGCCATCCAAAGGAACTTACTCTTCATTACTATCAACCTTAGTGATATTGAAGGTACACCAAAGCTCAATTTGAGCTCAGAAAAGCTTGAATTTGAAGCTAAATCTAATGGAGAAAAATACGGTTTCGATATTGAATTATTTGATAAAGTACAAGACAAACCAGTCAAAGTAAACCAAACGGGTAAAGGTCTTTCCCTTACTTTGTTGAAATCTACACCAAAAGCTGAATACTGGCCACGTCTGCAAAAAGAGAAGACTAAGTTGCCTTACGTCACAGTCGATTGGTCAAAATGGGTTGACGAAGATGAACAAGAGGATGCAGTTGAGGAGGGAAACCCAATGGAGGGATTAGATATGAGCGGAATGGGAGGTATGGGTGGAATGGGTGGTAACCAAATGGATTTACAAGCTGTAAGTTTATTTTGTTAATATCAGCTGATTATCTAACTAAAATACAACAGATGATGCAGCAGCTTGGACAAAATACCGGCGGTGACCAGCCAGATGAGGAATCTGATGATGAAGAAAATACTGTCTAATTAATACATTTTTTATTTTCTTTTATTTCGTTATCTTGCTGTCTTCTCCTTTATCACGTACTATCAAGATGACTCAGTTAGACTCGAGACACTACGAGAAATGGCTCACAGCCCAAGCAAAATCTAGACACCCTTCAGTTATTAGAACTTTATTCCCATTAGAGAATAATCCGGGTATTATTTCTTTGTTGGCTGGTAAACCAAAGTGAGTAGAAACTCCGAAATTCTCCAAACACTCCCTAACTATATATATACAGTCCAGAAACTTTTCCTTTTGAAAATATTACTGTTACACTCAAACCAGTATCGCCCGGCGCACCTCACCCAAAGCTTGAGCTTAATGCAGGTCCAGATTTAGCTGAAGCTCTTCAATATACCGCAACAGCTGGTTTACCTAGACTTCATAAATTTGTTACTGAGTTACAACATCATGTACACGGACGTGAACCAATCAGTGGAGAGGATGACTTTGGCATCACTATTACAAACGGTTCACAAGACGCTTTCACTAAGGCCTGTGCTGCATTAATAGAACAAGGTGACTATGTGCTCATAGAATCACCTGTATACACCGGTGCTATCCCTGAAATGACTATCGCAGGTGCACAATTCGTTGAAATCGATTGTGATGGCCAAGGTATGTCAGCTGAGAAGCTTTCAGATGTTATGGAGAATTGGCCAGAAGATAAGCCACGTCCAAAGTTAGTTTATACCGTTCCAACGGGTAACAACCCATCCGGTGCATCTGCTGGTAAGCAGAGAAAAATTGACATTCTCAACTTGGCAAGAAAGCATGACTTCTTGATATTGGAAGATGATCCATACTACTTCCTTACATTCGACGGTGGACGCGTGCCTTCATACTTTGCATTAGAGAAAGAATTAGGCGGAGAAAGAGGAAGAGTACTTCGTTTGGATTCAATGAGTAAGGTTTTATCATCTGGTTTGAGAATCGGTTGGGCAACTGGACCTAAGAGATTAATTCAAGCTATGGATTTACACACTTCATCTGCAAATCTTCAACCAAATAGTACATCACAAGCTATTGTACAACAATTGTTCAATCACTGGGGCATTGAAGGTCTCCTTGATCATGTAACAAGAGTTGCTGGCTTTTACCGCACCAAACGTGATGCTTTTGAGAAAGCAGCTGAAAAGTACATGGGCGATATCGCTACTTGGGTAACACCAAAAGCTGGTATGTTCTTATGGCTAAAGCTAGATGTTGAGGATAGCAATGAGCTTATACAAGAGAGGGCAATAAAGAATGGTGTCATTGCTTTACCAGGCAATGTATTTTATCCAACACCACGTCAAACACCATACACGAGACTAAGTTACTCTATGGCATCTATAGAAGATGCAGAGGAAGCATTCAGAAGATTGAGAAAGACTGTTTTTGAAACCAAAGGCATTCCGGATCCAAAGGCACTTGAGAATTAAACTATTTGTACGCATTTTTATACATTTATAGACCATAGATTTTATTATATCATTCTATGTCACGTACATCGACGATTGATAGCTTCAAAAGCTGGTTAAAAGAGAACAAATGCGATATACACCCAAATTTAGATATAATATACTGTCAGTATATTATTTTATTATACTTGGTTGAATCTCACCCTCTAATAAAGCTCCAGAGGGTGGTTACAAGTGGTTAGCTAGAAATGATATCCCAGAAGATGCAGAGATAGTATCAGTAAATAAGAATATATGTATAACAGAATCTACATGTAAGGAAGCGTTCAAGAACCTCAATAACGAAGGTCTACCGGAGAAGCTTCTCATAGCGGTATACATTTCCTTACATTACATTTACGATCAATTGCCAGAGAGCTTGAAAAGGTGAGGAACGGTATTTTCTTCGGAGTTTGTCTCACAAGATACCTTAGTAAACTACATCATCGTCGTTACGTCGATATATTACCAGAAATTGGACAAACACTCACAACGCTCTACTGGACGGATGATGAATTAGAATATACAAAACCGACGAGTTTGTTCAATGCAACCAAGGAGAGAGAGATACAATGGAAATCTGACTACGAGGTTGTTAAGAAGTGGTCAAGGGCCAACGATGTGGAAGTTTTTACCTGGTGGGTGGTTACGTACATATTACATAGGGTTTGATAATCTAACAGACTACCTAGGGACGTATTCAAACACTCATTGACAATGATTTCTTCGCGTGCATTCCCTTCTAAGTTGATCCAGGATGATGAAATAAGCTCACCGATGTTGGTGCCACTTTGGGATATAGGAAATCATAAGTCACAATCAGCTATCGTATGGACAGACGTGAAGTACACAGGCACAGATAACATTGGTATGAAATTACCTCAAGGTGCGCAGAAAGATAATGAAGTGTTTAACAATTATGGAGGGAAGCCAACAAATGAGTTACTCCTTGCTTATGGATTCGCGGTTGATAATATAAATTATGATGTAGTCCCTTTTAGGATTGGTGCAGGCGTATCTCTCTCAGAATCTAAGAAGGACATACTTAAGAAGCATGGTCTGCTGAATGAAGATTGTACTCTTAAGACGTTCAACATAAACCTCAACGAAGGTTTGCCTCTTGGGTTGAAGTTCCTAATGAGGTTACTCGCTGACGACAATTTAACCGATGAAGGCTCTAGTTCTCTCGAAGAGTTAGAAAATAAGCCATCAAACAATCCAGATTTAGAATTTGATATTCACGTATCGCTCTATCAAATATTGGCGGACAAGTCGGATAGTACAGCAGAATATTTAAGCAAGCTAGAAGAGACTGACATTAGAGATTCCATTAAAGATATGCTAGTAAGATTGTTAACCAATCAACACAAGATCCTCAATCAAGCAGTTGACAAAATAGAAGAGATATTAGAGTCCCTGGATGAGGAATAATATAATCAATATAGAGTATTGTAAAGTATTGCATATATGATGTGTGAAGAAGAGATCCATTTCCCAAATTTATAAAGAGTTAAAAGAACACACTTGACCATCTCAATGCAACATATCATAACTTAGTTTACATACTTTCAAATAATAAGTTGGCTGCCATCTCTGTGTTCTTCTCACATGCAAGATAGCACTGTTTGGCTTGTTCAAAGTCAAATCCACCAAATGCACAAAGCTAATTAGATTAGTAATCGTATCATTAATAGCATATATACTCACATTTTCAATAGCCTCTCTATCTTCAGGTGAGACATCAACATCACGTTGCTCCTGCTCCCTTTGTTCTCTCTCTTGCCTGGCTGTCTGCTCTGAGGCTGCGAGTACATCATGTGGTATGTCCTCAGCATCAAATTGTGCATTCGAACTAGCTGCTTGAGCGCTGGCTTGTTCACGAGCAATTGCCATAAGATTCAACCAACTTGGACTTCTAATAAAGTTATTCAAATCTTTTTCTTCTCTGTTAATACCAATTCTCAAAGCCAACTTTGCTTCATCCCTGCTGAACATTCCAGATGGTTCCAAGAAAGCGCATAAATGCCAGTCATTTAGGGTGTCATATAGTGTTTCTTTCTTTTCTATACTTGTAGCACCTAAATCAAGATCTTCTGAATTGTCAAAGCCCAACCCTTTACTATCAGAGACGACTGGTAGGAATAATCCTACCATTTTATTAACTGATTGATCTTGGTACCCTTGTCTATTCTCAATTGGGAAGTTATTTCTCTTGAAAGTAGGATTTGACTGATTTGGGAAACCATGTGTAACATTAACGAGTAGGTATTCCACAGGGAAGCAAGGTCTAGCATTTTTCTTTACCTCAATATTGTACTCATTTTTAAAACGATAGAAAACATCTGGTATGTATTTACCTGGTTTTGATTCCTTCAATCTAAGCGTTGATGGCTCAACAGAAGGTTCTATAATATCTGCATCAACTAATGCCATCCCCTGATCAGAAATTTGGTAAGCAGAGATATCAATACCACCTTCAGCTGTACCACTGAGAACGCATGTAATAAATCTAGAATTAAATTGCCCACTTTTAGATTGAGTGCTTGACAATTTATGGGCATTTTGCATATGTCCAGAGAAACACAATTCCAGTGAGGATAAGAAGAAACTATCCTTATGGCGCTTGCATAATGGCGATTGTGCTTCTGGTGGCTGTGATAAATCTGAGTAAATCATACCAAGTACTTCTAAGCCTGCACTTTTAGCTAAATCGACGATTCTCTCTTGATCCTCCCATGGTAAACCAAGCGTGAGACCATCTACCTCACCCTCTTGAGGTATTTCGTGAACTGATTCGACAACAGCTTTTATTCCCATTGGTACAGCATCATAAGGTGCGTATTTACCTAAAAGTAAACCAAATCTTTGCAATCCAGATGCGCGCCAAAAGTTAAGTAAGCCTTCAACTAAGCCAGATGAAGCGAACTCAACGTGATCTACCATTCTATACTCCTGAACTTGCAAAGTGATCGCGTTTGGTACCCACTGCTTATATTTATAATCTAATTCTTCCAAAGGTGGTAATTGAGCAACTGAAGATGTTGGCGGATTATTATCTTTGAGCTTGCGTAAATATGCATGGAATGATAGATGTTTGATGTTATTTTGAGCCTGGTATTCCTTGTCGTATGGCTGTATTTTGTCAAAAAAAGGGATAATAAAACATAAAACACGCCACTTACCTCAATTGGAAGTGTGTTTAGATTACCTTCCTTTGATGATGACGTTGGTCTAGGTATTCTGCCTGATTGCTTACTCCAGTATTGGTCAATTGCATGATCCCTTGCAAGTTGCCAAGGTCTAGCTGGGATGTTTGACGTCTGTTGTATTTGAGGTTGTGACTGTTCCACTGTTTCTTCGTCCTTCTTTGCTGAGGACGCGAATAAGAGGTCACCGTGTCTGTATATATGAGCGTATTTCCATAATACATTAATTATACCCACTTTATTCCTAAATCGGACAACTTTCTACCAGAAAGTGACGACAGTAGAGTTTCACCACCCCTTGGCTCGTTTGAAAGCGCTAAGGTGTCTTTATCAAGTGAAGGTGCTTTATCTACTATCTATGTAGCTATTAGATAAACTGATAACGCCATCTATAGGCTCCAGCTTACATTATCTTTCAATAATTCAATAGTATCATCTGCTTTTAGATCAAATCTAAATGTACCATCTGCTGAACGTATTCTAACGATCTAATTTTATTTTTATCAGCTTATTTCGATCATATCTCTATTACACACCATATCGACGTCAGAATGCAAGAGATTGATTAAATTACGAGAGATACAACAAAATCTATAAAAAATCACATAATAGTACAACTAATTTCATCAATTCCGGTCTCCTGGTAATGTTCTTTTTGCGCTTCTTTGTCGTTCGCTTTCGATTTCTTGCGGACTTCCTTTGGGAACCAAAGTTCCATATAGCCAACTAAAGCTTGGTCTAGGTTATCTATAGCCGGTCTAAGTTTAAACAATCTCTTTGGTTCTCTCAGACTCACCTCTATTCGCGGCTAACACGACGGGTGCCCTACACAGTGGGCAATCTTTTTGACCACGCTTTTGCATTTTGACAAGGCATCTAACACAGAATATGTGCGAGCAGCTGTAAGCTTTGTTAGATACTATATTTGACCTTTTTAGTTCACGACTTGCCTAAGGCGTATTGGCTACAAAAAGTCGTCAGCAATTATTCAACGATCACCAATTTACTCACCTTGAAAGCTATTTCTTGACATATCAAGCAATTATAATCGTCTATAGATGGAATTATTGGTATCAGTGTTTCCGTTAACCGCGATAAAAGTACTCTTGGTAAACTAATAGTGTAAAATGTCCAGCCAAAATTAGAATTTTGTGAACTAGTGGCTGTCTGTAATGCGCTTCCTTCTACACCTGCGAAGGAATAAAACGCGTCCGTTGGTAGAGCCGTCATTTTCATATGCTTTTTAAGAATTTTACGCGCTGCTTCAAGATTTGCTGTATAAAACTTTTTAATGTCTAATAAAGCCATATTGAGTTCTAAGAATTGGTCTAAAGCGTCTCTAGATTGCTTCGATTTCATCGTTCTACTATCGCCCAAACCTCTCTTGACAACTTCAGCAGCAAACGCATTGAGACGTTTTTCTGCACTTTCAACATCTCTTTCACCGCGATTTGATTCAGTTATACCCTCATAGATTGCAGACTCGACCCAAAGTGTGAATATCTCTCTCCAAGCATATAAATCGTTGGTCTTCTTCCTGTGTAAGCTGAAAGCTGAATGTGAAACTGCACCAGGACCTGTAACACCTGTAATAGCATTACAAAGAGTTTCAACTTGCTTAGCAAACTTCTTCTTTTCGACCAGTTGTAAGGCTTCCAATTTATCGAACGCAGCGGTTAATGCACCCAAGAACTTAGCATCCGCATTAAGATTTATATGAATTTCTTTGTTATTAGGATCTGTGCCCTCTGTGTATATTTCCTCGACAGCATCAGATTGTTGCTTCTCCATATCTTTATTTGAGGTACTTGCAGATACTTCACTCAGTCCCGATGAGTTATTTTGTAGGTTGAATAAGCTCAACCATTCTCTCTTGCTATTGTCATCGTTGAATTGTACGATGAGTTGGGGTTGTGGCTGATTCAATGGTCCGTTAAGAACATACTCAATGTGGGTATCTTCCGATCTACTGAGTAATAGATCAAGCAATTTCGCCTTATTTAATCCGATAGTATTTAACTCCTCTACTACATCAGTAAGAAGCTTCTTAAGGTGCTTATACTCGATGCTTTTCTCTTGCCATTCTGTGGAGTCTATGAGTGAATGATATGTGTGGCTAAGGAACTACACCCACCCTCTGGGAATTCCTCATTTAATTGCTCAAATTGTTTACCGTATTTCATAGTGTAGCATATGCATATAGAAATATACTTCTGACGATAAGATGATGGTTTATATTAAAGTACCTTTGAACACAATCGCGATCGGGGAATGGGAAATGAGGACGGAAGAAAAGTTTTTGAAATTACAATTACATTTATGGGCAGAGGGCAGAGCACGCACGTTGATAGCTATGTTTCGGAGAATCTTTTCTTGAACAGCCTACACGTTCTAAACATATTATATAATCTAATTAATTAATTACAATTCAATCCTATTGTATTTAGCATCATGGTTGTGCAACTTTGTTTGATTTATTTTTACTCTCTGACCGTCGATATTGACAAAGACCTCGACAGACCATTCAAACCAGACTTTTTTATTATCAGTGAGACGCCATATATGTACGTCCACTTCACTTTTAGTGGGCAGGTAAACGCCCATATTAATTGGGAAATATATTGGGAACCAACTTAACATTTTTTGATCATATCGTTCTGGGTGAGTAGACAACCACACGTTTCCGTATAAATGTGCTTCGAAATAGCCCGCTAAACCGTGTAATACACCTGCATGTGGTATACTGAAAGTCAAATGAGCTGCTCTCGTGTTGTGATAATTTGACATTGGATTGCCATTCCTGTCCATTACAAATTCATACTTTGATGGATGCTTGAAAGACCAACATTGCTGAATTGGCTTGAGCTCTGCTTCTTCATTCATCCCACTGAGTATGTTAACAGCTTGGAACATAACAACGTAAGGCATTTCCGCACTTTTAGCTTCTCCCATGTGCATAACCTCATTGTAGAGTTTGCTAGATGATAATGGTGCAATGTAAGAAGTATAGTAGGATGGTATGGACACTCCATAGGGTTTCAGTAACCGCATGGCACCATCAAGACATTCGGGAGATAGCTCATTATCACCAAAGCTACCAAGTAGCTCAGAAATTAGGATGTCATTTTTCCTCTCATCTTCGAGTTCGATTATACGCATATCACCGTAGACTAGTTCAACTGTAGCACTTTTGCTATCGTTCCATTCATCAAGCCTGCTTTGCAAGGTAACGCATGCATTTGGATTCTTCTCTATTGCCATAATGTGTATTTTCCTACCGTCACCTGCAGCATCTACTGCATTGATAGCGCCTTGTACTAGCGGCCCACGTCCGGCACCCACAACAGCAAGCCTAGTCAATGAGTTTGGTTCTTTATCAAGTAATGCGAGATATGTAGCTTGCTCATATTTTTGATATTTTACCGGATCCTTCTCAAAAATTTCGTATGTTGTACTATCCAGATTATCCAGAAGGGGCTGGAGAGGAGCCTGTAGCCAATCCATATAACCGCTAGCAAATTGTTCAACTGAGGTTGCGCGATCGTTGGATAACTTCTCCATAAACCGCAGATACTGTACGTATGCTTTGCTACCTCCGGAAGAATGTATTTTGTCATATGTATGCGTAAGTATTATCATTGGAAGAGTCTGCTTGATGTATGAGATAAAACCATATCAAGCAACAGAAGAAACACACCTTGATTTGATCTTTGATAAATTCTTGACATGGCTTCGAAAGGACAGGGTAACCTTTCGCGTTACCAACGAAGACATTTGCTGGTATAATAATCTGCCTTGTTGGTTCACTAGCCCACCTTTTGATTGCCGAAGGTGGTGGGAGTGGTTGTGTAAGATCTAAGGCTACTCCTAGTCTTGGTGAATAGTCACAAAGAGTGCGTATGCCATCCCATACTTCCCAGGTAGATGAGGGATCAATCTTATCTTCAGAAGCGCGTTCGGTCGGATCTGAGACGGGTATCATAACAGAGATTTGCAAGTAAGTTGAACTATCTAAAGCTGCCATAACTGATCTTGCATAGTCAGAAATAAACTTCCGATTTCTTGGGGGTGGAAGTATGAGTGTATGTATGCTGAGATAGGATGCATATGCGACTTCTTGCTTTAGTGCGATTTCTGAATCAAATCTGATTCCTTCATCTGGGGAGTCCAGTTCAAGCCAATCTGAGGCGAACGCTATAATAGATTCACATTCGTCTGTGCGTAACATTCAGTTGAGAATACACAACTAAACAAGTCAAAACACACCTAACTTTGAAACATTTACTTCTTTCCTTTCATATACGCGTGTCAATCTCCAGATTTCAGCTTCCTTAGCTATTTGTCTATCCTGTACCACATTTTCTGTGTTGCCGATAAGAAATGATTAGAAATGTCGAAAAGAAAAACGAACCAGATTGACCTGCTATATAGCTAGCCCTTGCCCTGCCCTTCTTTACATCTTCCTCATTAGCAACACAATATCTCTGCCAACGATCCTTCCAGCTGGATTTTGTGAATGGGAGTGTTATAGCATCGTAGTCGTATTCAAATGATTGATTAACGTGATCTAAGATACTAGGGTTTTTATTTAAGAGTGTCTGATCGATGTGGTTAGCAATTGGCACTCTACTGCCGCTCATCGTGACGTCGGCGTATCGAAACAAGAGAATTTCTTCAATAAAATGCATTTATTGTTCTACAAAATAAAGTTATCTGTATTAAGGTTCTCTAGAGCTGTGATCGATTCAAAAGCCAACCTGCGCCATATTTTTATGGCAGCTGTCTTTGAATCTTCTAACATGACAGGTTCGAGTGTTTCAACAAATTCGTCAATGCCCTGATGCGATTTCAGTTGATCGCTTACAACTTCTAACATCTCTTCATCTGCTTCACCGAAGTATTCTTTCATCAGTGATTCTGCAATCGGAATCAATTTTTTGGATATAACAACATCAGTGATGGCATCCCAGTTGATGTCTATCTTGGATAATTGTACATAGTCTAACGATACTCCATTAGCGATTTCCCTCAAGCGCACTCTTCTCGCAGCTTCCCTTTGTTCTGGAGTGAGCTCATCTTGATCTGGTACGATGCCACTGTAATCAAGTTTAACGAGTTTACGTTTTTGCATTGGCATTCCATTTTCATCCACTTCTTCGTCATTGAATGCTGATTTATGTAATACTGGTTTGGATGACTCCACCTGTTCACTAGTTGGCTTAGGATGTTGAGCAGCAGCAGCAGATAATTTAATAGGCATACTGTCATCCATGAGAACACCCTTCTTCTTTTGCTCCTTTGCGAAGTTTTCCATTTCGATTGCTTGCTGCTGCAGGAAGGCTTCAGTATCTCGTTTAACTTTTTCGGACTCATTAATTTCTGCCATCCTGTCTGCTTCATCGGCTGCTTCTTCCTTCCGTCTGGCTTGAGAACGAGCGTTTCTCCATCGGCGTCTGAGATCTGTCAGAAGCTTCCTCATGTTTTACACAGAAACTCACCTGTTGTCATAGAACAGTTCACCTTTTTCTGCCAATTTGTCATCGTCAACAGCAAGCAGCTTATGTAAAGCACTTTCCCTTGCACTAGTATCCGAACTATCGTTGGCTCTTTCCCTTGCCAAATCACGATCATATTCATTCAACCTTGCCCTTTCTTTACCTTCAAATTTACGTTCACGGTCCCTAAATGCTAATTCCCTATCTCTTAGCCTCCTAGCAAGACGATCGTTTTCTGCTCTTTCGTCTTGCTCAACCAAATTCATTGCTTGTTCGAATGTGACTGGCATAGACTCTGGCTCTGGTTGTTGTTGACCAGAGGATGACCTTACAAAACCCATTGGTTTGTTATAAGATTGTGGATCATTACCACCAAAGCTGCTCCTACTACCCCATTTTCTCATATGGGTTTGTTGATCACGTTCACGCTCTCTCTCTACTTGCTCTCTCTCAAGACGTTCTCTATCACGTTGTTCCCTCTCCAATCTCTGTATTTGTTTGGACTTTACTGCAGGATTGACCATAGCACCAGATCTAAACATCTCGATCATATTAAGCGTCTCTTGTCTGTGCTCTTCAGGGATTTCCTCTGGAGGTAAATCACGCAAATGAGCAGGTGTGTCATCCGCTATTGGTACAGAGCCAGTCAAATTGGGACCTTTCGCATGTAAAGTTGGATCTGACATATGATCTAATATTTTGGCTATCAGCTCTTCAGCTCTATGTTCTTCCATTTCCTCATCATCTGTTTTAAGCAGCGTTTTCTCGTAATCATCCAAAAATGCTCTCGTCTTCTCGTCTGCTTTAACTAAAAGGTTCTTACGTGGTTGACCACGCTCTCCTGGGGGGACTGATATACCATTGAGAGTTTTGATTGCGCGCAATACAGAATCTGGTTCTGCAAACGTAGCAAATCCAAATGCTTGTGGTTTTCCAGTTGGACCTCTGACACGCTTCAAAGTGACGAGATTCCCAGCAGCCTAAGATAGATATACATATTAATTATGGGTTATAATATATGATTAGCTACTCACATTCAATAATCTCTCCAACCATTCATCAGATACACCAGCGCTGATACTTCCAATGAATACTGTGAGCTTTTCACTCCCTGGGATAAGCTCAGGCTCTGAGGCAGCTTTGAACGATGGCGCTGATTGACGCGGCTGACCTGGTGACGGTCTATTGTACATTTGTTTGTTTCTTATCGAAAGAAGTGATGAACGTTAGATAACAAGCTTGTATAGAGCGAGAATGAAGGAGAATATACAAATAATATTAATTTTCTCGTGGTATTTAACAATAAAGATAGAAATGCATCTTACTCAGCGTCTTCATCGCCGATCTTTGGTGCTAAGAAGTATTTAATATGACCAGCAGCGAACTCATACTCTAAGAGCAATGGTATGTCCTTCGATAGTGAGAGTGTAACTCTGTTAGAGAGTGGTGTCGACTGTTTGTAGATATTAGCGTGTTTTTCATGAAAGATAGCCTCACTCACTCTTGTGAAGTTGTTAAGGTATTTAAGTGAGAAGGTAAGGCTGACTTGTTGTTGGAGTGAGATACTAACACCATCCTCTACAACGTCCTTTTTAGCTTTCTTGACTTTCTTCGTCTTGTTACCACCCTTTGATGATTTTCTCTTCTTATCCTTTGGTTTGACGTCTCCCTCCTCATCTTCATCAACGTTTGGCTTAACATCTTCATCTTCATCTTCCTCTTCTTCTTCCTCTTCTTCACTCTCTTCTTCTCTTTCAATACTAGCACCAGAAGATTGCTTAAGCAAAACGGATGCTTTACCAACGTCGCCTTCAACTGAGAATCTAATACCTTCTTTTGAAGCGTCAATACGGATGGATTCACCTAATTGTGATAGATCGCGGCAAATGCGCTGGAATTCAGAAGAAGGCATAGAAATGACACTGTCATATTGTGTTACTGGAATACCAAGATGCTCCTGATCAATATCAAGTAACTTAATAGAATATTCACCGATTCTATCAGTGTTTGAGCTTTCAAATGTCAATCCTAGACTTTCACCAGAGTCATCAGCCTTGAGAGTGACAAGATCATTGTCCTTTGCACATTTAATAACTTTGGTTAAGCTACCAAGGTTGATACCAAGTGGCATGTTACGGTCGCATCTATTTTACGCGTCAAAGACTAAAACTGTGCTGGTATATATAAACTCACCTGTATGGTTCAAATGCATCTTGTGAGAGGTGTACAGTGACCAATGCTACGTGTGAGTTATCCATAGCTTGGAGCGACTAGGGGTTCTTAGATATAGACTGAGATATATTTTCTACACTTACAATACCATCTTCGTTACACTCCCAATTAGCGTCTGAGATTAAATCTCTAACAGCATCGAGTACCTTTTTCAAGGTACCTGCTTCTGACATTCTAGCTTCTAACATATTTTATTATTAGACCTCGTGGTTGACTCTAAAGACGCGATCGATGGTGATACGCGTCGAAATTTGATGTTTAGAGGAATGTAATAATAAATTAAATAATTGCAACAAGCTAATTATTACTAAGTAAGTGTGTCACTGTAATTTCATTTTACTATTTCCACTTCTAAAACTTCTTCCTATGAGATATTATGTAATTTGTCGAAATGCATTTATTAAGATTAGGTACAAATACTTGGTTCTATTCTATATGTTTTATTCTATATTTATAATATCCGTAAAATCCAAAGACTAAATGAAAGTTATCCTAGAAAGAAGGCATCCCGTCTTCTCTCTTGATTATCGGCTACTTCCTTAGCTCTTCCTGGAGTCATCATCACTACCATCTGAGTTATTTTCCTTTCTGGTACCACCTCTGTGTCTAAGAGTGCTTGATGCACTTTCAGCTTCCCTTTCACCCAAGCTTGGTCTAAGCATCTGCTCGTTGCCTGCTACAACGTACGGATCGAGCGGCTTGGTCTTTTCAAACACTGTGAAAGGCGAGCCTGTAGTTCTAGAGCGTATGTACGTGTATAAAACTCTGACACCAAATGCTGCGATTGTCCAGAGGATTGAGCCAACCGGGGCTGCAATGAATGTGCCTAAACATTCAAAACTGTTTTCAGATGGATAAAGACCCTCATTGATAATAAGAAGGGCAGCTGCTGACTTAGCATCACCATCGTAGTAGACCAGGCCGAACAAGAAAACTGTAAAAATACCTAGTAGTGAGTTAGTCAACAGTAAGTTACAATTTACTCTACACACCTCCCAATCCACCTATAGTTACATCCCAACCATTTAAGAAGTAAAGCTTATCAGTGAAACCGAGCAACATTGCAGGCATGACAGCAGCAGATACCAGATCTGCTATGAGGTAAAGGATCAAGACATCATTGACTTTGTTGGTTGCTACAGGTGCAATAACAGCAGCATTCCTTTAATACTGTCAATAAAAAAAGACCGTTGTGACAGGAAAACTCACACGACCAGGATCAATCTGATCCACCAAATGTTGATCTTGTTTCTAAAGACATCGTTTGATACTGTAGCTACCAACGCAGTTTGGAGGGTATCGTAGGCTGCACAAGAGAGAGCAACTGATAAAACCAACATCAACGCCGAAATCCATGGCGGGCAGTATTTGTTGATAAGCAAGAAAAGGACAGTTGAGCTACTCTCCTCATTTACACTGTCTGGCCCAGGATAGACATCAGCCCAAGCGGCGATCAATCCAGCTAGAGAGCATTAGAGAAATTCTGAATCTAATTGTAATACTCACAAAATCCAACCAAGAAGGTCAAGCAGAAGATGAGTATAGCGGCGAGCGTGCATCCGATTGTCAAATCCTTTTGTGTTTTTGCTGCGTAACAACGTTGCCAGTAACTGGACAAGAAATAGTCTGAAATACTTATTGAGATGATAGGCCACAGGATAATGTCATACTCACTGTTGAAGACAATCGCAACCGGTAAAACTAATATATGTGTTAGATCAAGATTTTCTTCGCTTAATACCATACTTACTGTACAGTAATTGCCAACCTAGCTGACTGCCACGTAATAGTTCAGATCTCTGTTGTATCATGCTGGTGTCAATCTCGACAGTTACACCAATTGCAATAGTACAGATGATAACCAAAAGAATAAATAACGTGGCTTGAATCGTGTCAGTTATCAGTGACGTCTTAAATCCACCCCAAGCAGTATAAAGCATGGTTACCATCATTTCTGTGAAAATAGGCATGATCAACCATACATTTTGCGTTTCTGAGCTCCAACCGGTGAGTGATTGAATTACAGAGTAGATAGAAGTCATTTCCGATAACATAAATACGTAGAGTGTGACAATAGAGCATAGCGACAAGAACAAGCTTGCTACTACACCAAATCTTGCTCGGATAAACTCCGTTAAGACGAAACCCTCAGGGCACTTTTTCCGCAATTGAGCAGCGAGTGGAGGAAATGTCAAAAGTGGCAAACTAGCGGCTAATGAGTAGGTTATAAGTGGCTGTAGACCATATGTAGCAACTTCTGGGTATGTTAGCTGCAAACCAGCACCCAGACCTTGCGCGGCGAAGTTGCACATAATGACAGCGTAATTAGCAGTTTTGGTAGCTGATAAGAAATCTGCCTTTGTTTTTGTTACGAAATAACTTATAACGAGTCCTAATATAAGGAAAACACCCAAAGTAACGTAAATGATAGCCATAGAGGCTTCATCTGACGGATAACTACCTGCCATTGAGTAGCTTTTGCTGGAGCTAAAAGATTGTTCTTGGTGGTTAAGGAGAAAAAGGATCGCTGATTTGCCGTCACAATTTTAGATATTAGGAACCTCGTGCTATTTTCTATAAAGAGATGCCAGTATAGATATAATATGCGTATGTTATTGAAGCGCTATCTCCGCTTGCTTGCTAGCATCTTGATTGATGTTCCTAGTGCGTGCTCCTAGTGCATGCCCTGAGATGAATATATCCTCCCAACGTATGAACTACTTGGAGATATCTCTACTTCTGTCCCTACACAACGCCTTTAGGTGCAATATCCTAGCTCATGAATCCTCTTCCTCGTTTTCGTATCTCAATATTCAGATGCACTGCAGATGAGTAAAGATTGCGTTAAATACAATGATACCTTTCGGGAATACTAGGGGATAGCTATTAAATATATAATATGCATAATTTGTTTTGTCGCCCATCCTCTATATCTCTCGGCTTCGTTTACCGATCTTGTTCAACTACTATCATTATAATGTCGCATAATATTACAGTACTCGCAGGAGATGGAATTGGTGTGTAAATTTAACGCTTATCTGGCATTATCTAACAACTAAATAGGTCCAGAAGTTATCGGACAAGCCACTCGCGTTTTCGACAAGATCTCAGAAGTCAATCCTAGCATCAAATTCAACCTGACCCATAAGTTGTTTGGTGGATGCGCTATTGATGCTACCGGTGAACCACTTCCAAGTGATACACTCGAAAGCTGTAGAAACTCGGACGCTGTACTGATGGGTAAGATAGAGGACTAGATAAGTGACCGTCTAACATTATTATAGGATCAGTTGGTGGTCCAAAGTGGGGCCCAAGCTCACCAGTCCGTCCAGAGCAAGGTATTCTCGCTCTCCGCAAAGCGCTTAACCTCTTCGCGAACATCCGTCCAGCTTCATTTGCTTCAGATAGTTTACTCGCATACACACCACTTAAGGAAGAAGTAGCCAAGGGTACTGATGTTATCATCTTAAGAGAATTGGTAGGTAGATGTCGATGTCATAATAGCGCGTTATTCATATTTCTGTAGACTGGTGGTATCTACTTCGGAAAGCGTCAAGAAGCTGATGCCAATGGCTATGCTTTCGACACTATGGAATATTCACAATCAGAGGTCGAAAGAATCGCTAGAGTTGCTGCCGAACTCGCGCTCTCATATAATCCACCACTTCCAGTCCATAGCATTGACAAGGTGTGTTCTTAGTCAAAGGATATCGTAACATTTAGCTTATAAGTGTCAGGCTAACGTCCTTGCTACTTCACGTCTCTGGCGTAAGACAGTCACGGAGCTTTATGCCAAGGAATACCCACAGATTGAGCTCGATCATCATTACGGTTAGTCGTTTTGACCTTATGTAGACTTTCTCTTATGCTTTATCAGTTGACTCTGCTTCGATGTTCCTCGTCAATAACCCACGTAGACTTAACGGTGTAGCGCTCATGGAGAATCTCTTTGGTGATATGTGGGTCGACTGTTTGGCGTTACACATTCGCTAAAATTTCGATTAGTCTCTCAGATGAGGCCTCTGTCATTCCAGGTGCTTTGGGTCTACTCCCATCATCATCTTTGAGCGCTGTTCCAAACAAGGAAAAGAAGACATTTGGTTTGCACGAGCCAATTGGCGGTAGTGTGAGTACTTCATTGAAGTTTCAACTCAGACTGATTAGAGATAGGCCCCTGATATCGCTGGTCAAGGAATCGCTAACCCAGTTGGTACAATCCTCTCTGCAGCACTTCTCCTTCGCTACTCACTTGGATTGCATGCTGAAGCTGCTGCTGTTGAACTTGCTGTAAGAAAGGTTCTTGATGATGAGAAGATAGGTGGACGTGGCTTGCGTACTGGCGACTTGGGTGGAAAAACCAAGACAGCTGAGTTTGGTGATGCGTTCATCGAAGAGCTGGAGAAAGCTTTGAAAGCATAGCATTGTAAAAAGACCATGCATTTAATTTTTGATTAGATCTACATAGTGACGTAATGTATAAATTACCCACACGCGATAAGAATTTCCAAATTACAGTGACTACAACTATCATGACAGAACTTAATAAACCACAAACTATGCTTTCCAGCACACTAGATACTGTCGCTGGTGGGTCTGCTTATGTTTGCTGTTAAATGACAATCTCAATCTTTTAGGTCACACTCAAGATTTCACACCAACAAAACAGATCTGCGAATATCTCAATGCATTTCATGTTTATGGTGATGATAAGAGCAGGTATGATGGATTTAGACAGCATGTAGGTGGCTGATCGCAGGTAGATTTGTCGAAGCCCATCATTACTGCACACACGTCAAAGAAAACTTCAGACAGTGTTGGTATATTGTTACGGGTATTTGGTGTTATTAAACAGTATTTAGGTCTCATCTACGACTCCGCTGAGAAAGACGCGAAATTGATTGGAGTTGAGTATATGATACCAAAACAGGTACATAGAGTCTTCAGCTTTATGATGTACTTCTAACTAGTGACAGATCTGGAATACTCTCCCTGACGAGGAGAAGCAATACTGGCATACACACGAGTGTGAAGTTAAATCTGGCATGCTAATTATGCCACGCCCAGCAGGGATGCCAAACGCAGTCTGGGAGGCATCCGAAACTAAAGCGTTAGAAGGGGTTGTCAATTGGTACGGTAAAACGTTCCACTTTTGGCAGGTCGACAAAGGTGATGTCCTCCCATTGGGTCCACCAAAGCTTATGAAGTCATTTACAAATGAGTTTCAGCTCCCGCAGGAGATTCTCAAGTCACGCAACGAGAAGTTCGATGTCGATCAAGCAGCTAAGAAGAAAGCGCGTACACACATCAAACCAGAAATCGATGATACCAACGACCAGAAGTTCTGGGAGGGTGAAGGTTTTACGCTAGATTTTAGGAAGGTTAAAATGAAATGATCTTATGCAATGAAATATCTGTCGCACACTATTATTTTTTTCTTGTTTAAGTATCGATTAAGTATTACTTGTTTACATAATGGTTTCTTCTATATGCGAAAACAAGTGAGATATTTTTAAAATTACGGTAAGTTGAACTGAAAATAGAAGTTTTTTAAGTAATGGTGTCATGAGGAAGTGTTTTATGTTCCAGCTGAATTTGAAATCGCACGACGGCTCTGAACAAGAAAAAATATCTGTGCTAAAACGCCCGAGTAAAGCGACATGTACGGCAATAACCCTAATGAAAGATCAGAATGAGCAAGTTGTTTTGGAACTTTTGGATCGCTGTCTATAATTTGCCAGAGGTGTTATTAGGTGTAAAAGCAACATAGATACGTTTCTACAAAGAAATACTAAAGATCTTCACTAAAAGTGAGAATTTTCAAAACCCACCATTTCTTCTAGACTCTTGACGTATGCGTACGTGTGCTTCTTCTTAGATGCCCCATCTACGAATGTACATTCCCTTCTCTCCACGCAATTTGAACATCGTTGCGGATATCGCTCAGCTGCGTCGCATTTGATTTTAGAACGACGACAAGAGTCACACTGGAAAAAAATTAGTCTTTTACCCACACCGAATCACCAGCTCTTACAGCTCTCTTCACTCGGGATTTTTTGTCATAAGTTGATGATGATGACAACATTACGTATTAGGGGTGTTGATGGGTAGATATAGATGTGAATGCCATATTTCTTTATTCCTTTGTCATTATGCCAAAAATAGCTTTAGTATTTGGTGCTACTGGTATTAGTGGCATAGCCGTGATTGATGTTCTACTTAAGGATTCTTCATATGAGAGAGTAATAGGAATCAGCAGAAGACCGATTGATAGAAAAGGCGTTGTTCATATCTCGATTGATTTAGACGGTTCATCTGATACTCAAATTGCTGATACTTGATCAAAGGTGGTGCTGACACTTCCACACACGTATTATTCTATGCTGATTCACAAGACATACAAGAACAGAACAGCGTAAACAACAAGTTATTTGTTAAGGCGACTATTCATTTTCTTATGAACACTACATCTAAGTCGAAATCGCCAGTCAATTTCAGCAGTAAGCAAAGCATGTCCAAATCTCAAATCATTCCATCTCCAAACCGGGTACAAATACTACATGCCCGGATTTACAGCTGAAGAATTTCCACCACTACCATTCAAAGAAGACAGTAAGAGACAAGCGCATGTCCACAACTTCTACTATCATCAAGAAGATAAACTGGCAGCAGTGACAGAAGATCATGGTTGGAACTGGACAGTTAGCAGACCATGTGCAATTCCTGGATACTCGAAAGGTAATTGGATGTCTGTGTCTGTTACTGCCGCATTATATGCTTTTGGATGTAAGGAGTTCGATGAAAAATTGCACTATCCTGGTCCACTTGTCTGTTATGATATGGGTTATGATAATAGTACGGCTAAAAATAATGCAGAGTTCCAACTTTATGCTGTTGAGAATGCACACAATAGGGCATTTAGTATCAATATGGTAAACCGTATCAATTCAGCACACTCTGGCCATAGATTGCAGCATAATTCGGTTTGGAAATTCCGTCACCGCCAGATCAAGATGTCAAAATTGAGGAAAGGGAGTTCTTGAAAGTTGTTTATAGCGTTACGGAGTGGGCAGAGAGGCATAAGAACGATTTTCCTAAACTTGTGAAGAAGTATGATTTTGATCCAAAAATCATTCGAGTATGCAAATTGGTGTTGATGTTGCTTTATTTGTCACGCTCTACTCACCTGCTTTGTTTCAGGTCTAGTATCGAGATCGCAGCTGCACTTCCTTTTTCAATTGTTGGAAGTATGGATTCTGCGAGATCAGTTGGATGGGATGAGACAGTGGATACTTATACTGATGGTTACAAGGCTTATTTTGATAAGATGAAAGAATCTAATTTGTTACCAAAGTATATAGATTTAAATAGATTTTTACCTACGTCTTCCTAAGTTACAGGCACTGTCGCTCCGGTTTCAGCTAGCCAGAGCATTCTCTGTCATGGAGACGATAAAAATATTGACCATAAGCAAGATTATAAACACAAGGAATCATACGATAAACAACTCAAGGGGCATTATGAGGAAATTGAAAAGCAACTCTAACTGACCAGTGAAGCCACTAAAATGAATGATGCTGGTCTTTAAAAGTATGGTTCAAAACAAGAAGATAACAAAGTGGGTATTCATTGCATTTTAGCGTTTGCCTTGGTAAAGGTGTATAAACAGTATAACTCCAAGCACGACAAATATGACAACAGGTATCTATATGCTTGGGAGATAAGGACAAAAAAATTACAATCGCCAATTTCACGAATTTGGGCCGTTTTTGGGATTTGGGGAAAGAGCGGATCGGAGGATATTGGCGACGTAGGAACAGAAATAGCTGGGTCTGGTAGGTGTAGCTGCCGTCGTTGCTGAGATGAGGGCCTATGACGTCATATAAACATTGAGTGAAAATCTTCACTCAAAGTAGCTCAACACAGGCGCTGAAGAAGCTTGAATGGCACGTGTGGGTGTGCCTCTGTGCTGTATCCTGTAGTGCGCCTTTACAGTTCTAATGCATGAGAAAGCAGAGAGTTTCGTCGATTATCTACGTGAGGCAATTTCTGAATTAATAGGGTGGAACGAACGCTATAAAAGAACATATAGGATAATTGAGAGTTGAGGAACAGATTAAGCT
>NW_006531996.1:0-24009 GCF_000263375.1 Wallemia mellicola CBS 633.66
TTTCCTAAGTGTGGTAGTTTTNTACGTTTATATGATCATGTGGGCGGTGGGCCAGTGGTGTTGGAGCTGATAACTTGTTAACCTGAGAGACCTAATATCCTAGACTGGGAGGAAGAATTAGGAGTCCAGAGAAAGGAATATGAAATATATATGGTGTCTTAGTTGTTGTCTTACAAAATGTGTATATATTATGACGCGCATTAGTGGCTGAGGTGATTTTGAATTTGAGAGGCGCGTAGGATAAGGGGATCAAGTAAGTAAAGTAGGATATTGGGAAGCGAGAACGCTAAGTAAGATGATAATATTGAATGAGAAATAGGATTGAGACTGACTCTCATGATATAGTGCTGTGATGCAACTTGGCCGAATCTCATTAAGACCAGCTGTGGCTAACATTGAAGAACAGCTTTCGTGGCTTAGGGGTTATAGCGCCGTGTTAACATGGCACACTCAAGGAGTGTTCACCGGATCCGCGGAGGTCATGAGTTCGATTCTCATCGAAAGCTTTCTTTTTGCGCGTCGCTCATTGCGATCGTGCTTTTTTTCCACTGTGACACTTTAGCATTGTTCTACGTTTTGAGTAATGTTTTGCAAGTCTACACTTGTATACTCGAATGCTGATGTGTACGGATTGCGAAAGGCACGAAACATAACATATAAGTATTTAGACGTATATATTAGGTAGAATCAATGTTTCATCATGTAATATGTCTTTGTGCGACACTTTTCTGTCGTCTGATATGTACGTCGTCTAGTGTTATCAGACAGTATCCAAAGGGAGGAGACATGTTTTAGCGAGTAAACAAACGGGATGGAGTATAATTGTGCTAGCATATCTTTATATGCTAGATAAAGCCATTGTTGATCTTCTAAGATACTAAACCATCAGAGAAAGGAAGAAGCCGATCCATTCACTTAGGAAGTTAGTCATGTGCTGTTCTAAAGCACTAACCTGGATTAGCAAAATATCATGAAGGTCTCAGCATGATGCTCTTATCGCTTTAAGTTTGGGTTCCCGATCCTGACACAGTATTGTTCATATAAAACCTATTAAGCTGAATCCTCGATGATGGGGGTATTTGGTGCCTATAAATAGATTCTAGTTTAAATAATACGTAATTTACCTATACACCGCTTATCAATTCGTCTATTCCACCGGTTATAATGAACAAAAGGCGAAATTATTACGAAGCATCTAATTTCATTTTCAAGCATACGTCAACATATTAATTATTTCATTTCGTTTACTACCCATTCCGTTCTTTGTTATCGACATCCATCATGGAGCTAGTAGTAGAGATACCAGCGAACGCAAGGAAGATCAAAGACCCAGATGATGGATTGACGCACTCAGAAACTCCAGCGTCACCAAGCGCTAAGCAGGCTAACAGCTATCTCGCCAACTTCCTGACATCCTCCCTATTGAGCAGTGTATCATTCAGCCAACCACCACCAGATACAACGACGCACAAGGCTCCTTTGAATTTACAAACGACGGTACGTAGTATTGCGACTGTAAAGACACCCTATTAATAACTCATTAGTCCGTAAATTTTCGCAACTTCGTACAAAAGACTGGGCCGATTTTTGCGATATTGGACAACATCGAAGGTATTATCTTATGGCGATCAACTAACAGGACAATATTGACAATACTCGTGTGGACTCTGTTGTGTCTTTATCCACGTTTGGTCTTGTTAACACCGCATATCGCACTCCTCGTTCTTCTACTTAGAAATCACGCTATACGTTATGGAAGTAACGATAGGGAAGCAGAAGAGACACCACCAGAGCCCAAGATGCCTGAACCAACGAGTCCTGACTATTATATGAATTTGCAATCGATCCAGAATTTGATGGGTACAACCACAGAGGTCATTGATGGCACTATGCCTATCTACAAAAAGCTGAATTGGAGTGACGAGGAAGCCAGCAGAGATATTTTGAAGTATGTAGTTATAGCGCTTACAATGACGACTGCCGTACTCCCCTGGATACCTGTCAGGCTTCTTATAGCGACAGGTGGATACATAGTCCTAGCTATAAACCATCCAATCGTCAAGGAATTTATTCATTTATAAAATAATTGTAATTTATGTGTAATTTTAGATTGTACGTCATCGCCCAAGCCGAAAGCGTCACCTCTTATCAGTGAGCTATCAGGATGGATAGTATAGAAACAACGGGAGAGAATCAATATATACAACGCAAATTGCTAGTTTTGAGAGGTGTGGCGCCCTTGAGCGCATTCACATCACTTGCTGTGTCAATTATAACTGCTATTGGAATATCACCCAGCTTGGGCGATATTAATGACGATTTTTACACGCACCTAACGCCAAAGGTGAGCTTTATAGTAGTATAATCTGTCTATTGCTTACAGCAACAGTCCTCAATGGTAGGCTTCTATTGGATTGTTCTTTATGCTTTACAAGCTGGAACTTGCTTTCTTTTCGTAGGATCACAGAAGGATCTTACCCAGATGACATTAGCTAATGCATTAGGATACCAATATGTCATATCACACGTCTTACATTCACTCTGGGCGATATTTTGGGTGAGGAAGAGATAGCTATATCATTCTATACTGATGATTTCAACAGATTCTGCGCTCTTTCACATTATCTTCTATCATGATGTCACTTCAAACGATCAATTTACTCAGTATGTACGTCTGGTTATGCAGAGCTACACATTTGCCAGATAAGACACGTCCATTAGATTACTTCTTTATTCACATCCCAATACGCATGTGGACAGTTGTTACAGTTGGCGTAGAGCTTCAACAATCTGCATTCATAGCTTTTGATTGGCTTAGCACGCCTACCTGGAGGTTCTCACTTCATCAAGTACCAGCGATGATTAGTGTTGCGGTCCCAATATTACTAGGATGTGCTATCATACTAGTCAAACGTGACCATATTTGGATGTTGTCTCATATGTGGTGGGTTTTGTCACCTTACTGGTAGAAGATCATACTAACGTATATAGGGTTCTTCTCGCACTATTCCTTCGTCATCCTAAACCATTTCTTGTGAATTTCGTCGCTGTTGCGGGATGGATACTACTCCCTCTGTCACTCATCGGGAACGCAGCTTGGAGTCGCTTCCTTGAACGTCGCGAAGAGCTACACAGGATTCGCCTAGAGGAGGATGCCGAAGAACGTTTTGAGAGGGAACACATAGCAGCTTAGTAATTTTTAATGTCATAATGAAAATGTATATATAAAGAAACATTCTTAAGCACTTGATGCAGCGAGTGAGTGTCTTTCGAATACACTTCCACGGGGAGTGAAGTCCTCTGTAAGACCTAAAGAAGCTCTAGATGGTGCGTCATCAGTCGCTTCGCTTGGATGTCCGTAGCCACCACCACCTGGTGTTAACAGAATGAATACATCACCTTTGCTCATCTTCGCTGAGGCCTTTCCACCTAAGTTAATAATCCTAGGTTTGTCAGTGTTAGATCCACTACTGATTGCCTTCTTCTTTGGTTGCTTCAACCATAAGTTCAGACCAGGTTGGGCGTCACCCCCACCGTGCAAACCATATGGTCTGGTTACACGTCTTTCCGATAATATTGACAGTTGAAGTGGTTGCATGAGTTCATATTCTCTAATGACACCATCACCACCTCTGTGTTTGCCAACACCGCCACTACCTCTCCTAAATTCGAATCTACGTAGAAGAATTGGGTAGCGTCTTTCTAATATTTCAGGATCAGTGATACGTGTATTAGTCATATGTACGTGTGTGCCACTAACACCATCCTGGTCTTTAGTCGCACCGGATCCACCTGCTACAGTCTCGTAGTATCCCCAACCAGGTTTGATCTCACCTGTAATTGGATCTTTACCACCTGCTCCAAATGTTACATTGTTACAACATCCTTGACTTGCAGCACAAGCTTCGAAGGCTTTAAGAACTACATCGACAACCCTCTGGGAAGTCATTACATTACCACCGCAAACTGCAGCTTCTGGTGATGGTGATAATAATGAACCTTCAGGTATAATTATATCGATTGGTGCTAAACATCCACTGTTTAATGGTATATCGACACCCAACATTGATCTTGCGCAATAAATAACAGCGGAATGAACAACTGATATTGGTGCATTCAGGTTACCGCGTAATTCTGGACCTGTGCCGTTGAAATCGAATACTGCACTGCCGTGAATCTCATCGATTTTAACAGTTAAGGAAATTGGTGATCCATCATCGAGGTAATCAGTGGCAGAAAGGGTTGTTCTACCAGTTGATCTTGCAACCGTCTTGAGGAGATTGCGGACTGCATACTCTGCGTTATTGCGAATATGATACATATATTCTTGTACCATGGACAAACCGAATTCCTTGCAGAGAAGATGCAAAAGCTGAATACCCTTGTGATTTGCAGAAACTTGAGCTTTTAAATCCGATTGAACGTCCTTGAAATTACGACATCCTGAGCTGCCCTCGACTTTTGATGGTTGGGTAACTAGTAAATCGTAAAGTGTCTCACTATCAAAACGACCATTTTGGACTAATTTGAAGGAAACAATCTCAGCACCTTCTTCCTCTAATGATGTAGAGTTCGGTGGCATAGATCCTGGAAGAATACCACCAATATCACTGTGATGGCCACGTGAAGCTGTAAAGAAGATGATTTCGTTGGTTGCTTTATCGAAACATGGTGTGATAATTGTGATATCCCTGTGAAACAATTAGAGAATGCTCAAAAAAGTAAAAAGAAGTTACTGACGGTAAATGAGAACCACCAGCGATAGGTGAATTAGTCAATAAGACGTCACCTGGACGCAAATCATTTTTATGTAAATTTAATTGGTATTTAATTGCGCTAGATTATTTTATCAGTTGATTCAAACTTAAGCGAGATAGACGAACTATGACATTGCACCTGATATCAGGGTCAGATAAGCGAAGAGAAAAATAAAGAATCTTACCCAAATGTACAGGTATATTTGGGAAATTAGCGATAAGATCACCTATTGGTGAGAAAACAGCGCATCTAAAATTACTAGTCAGGTGATATCAATATAACAGCTTACTACAAACGAGAAATCTAATCTTTCTTTAATATTAGTTGAAATAGATGTCTGCTCTAACGATTTTGACATAGCCTCAGCGCAGCTAATGAATCTATTAGAGAAAAGTGATAATGTTATTGGGTCTGGTGTGTTTGATGACATGATGGATTTAGTTGAAGAAGCGAATTACTCGTAATCGTCTAATAATTGCGAAGGTAATAAATTAGTCGTTAGTGGCGGTGAATTGTTTTTATGATAGTTTAGATTATTCTGTAATTGCTTCTGCTGTTTAGATAGCTGCTGTAGTTCCATTTCTAGATTGTTGATGGAGAGCTGTTTGACGTGTATATCCTCATCCAAATCCTTCGTCGTGAGCTTCGATAGTGTCTCGTTATTTCTACTTATAGTGTTACTATGACTTTCTATATCTGAGGTATAATGGCTGATGTCATCATTCAGACTATTCACTCTCATATCGAGTTGCTTTGATTCTGCTTCATTTTTTCTATTGAGGAGGTAAAAGTTATCCTGTAATGACTTCAATTGATGCTTTACATTCAGTCTATCCTTATCCTGTTGTATTTTTATGGATTTCAGCTGGTTTAGCTCCTCCAATAGGCTATCGTTTGAGAGATGCTTAAAACTACCAAGCTGATTGTTTAATTTATCTATATCTTGCTCGTTTTTATTTATTTCCTCGTCCAACCGACTATCTATACTCGAGAATTCTACGTCCAATGCTGTATCGCTTTCTTTACTGTACAATTTATAAAACTGATTAAAAATACCTAGATATATCTCTATATCATCCACGACAACTAAACTGAATAGCTTGTAATCCAAATAACGCACGCCCGGCGTCGTCCATTTCAATTTAAAGTTGTTTAGATTGTTTTTATATACTTTATTCAATTTTTTATTATATTTAAACTTTTTATTCACTGGTTTACTTAGAATTAAAAATGTCAAAAGTGCGATAACGACCAGAATGATCATCGTTACGGGTCAACGTCTAAATTTAATGGTATCTGTTTGATATTCACGTGTAGGTATTATAGATGTAGTTATATCGTACATCTCCTTTGCTAAATTCCAAGTTTCCATGTCAAACTCGAATACGCTTTGCTCTTTGCTCAATCCTTCTTTGTAGTCTTCCTGGGTTGGTGCCATACAGGCTAGCAATATTACCTCCTTCGTTTCTTCATCTTGGCTTATACTTGCGTGTCCATCTCTTATCAAGAATGAAACATAAAATAAATTTTCAACAGATTGAGCGAAGTTGGTTGGATTTATGAAGAATTTGAAGAGATTTATTCCTGTATCACCACCTACTTTTTCTAGTAAGTTAGAGATATTCTTCACATTTGTTGTTGTTTCATTTTCAGCTCGCTGAATGTCTTCTTCGCGTATCTAAAGGGTGTTAGGCGGGATTACTGGTGAGTAGCAAAGATGTTTACCTCAGTTGGTGCTGTTTTCTCCTCATTGTTCTTGTTTATGCGCTGTACAGTCCTTTTTTGCTTTTTCTTTTCTTCTGCAGGTATAACACCAAGCCTGGGTGTGTGTCTAAGCGATAATACTTCTTTTAAGAGATATTCACCCACATAAAATCACCCACTGGGACTCTACGGGTGTGCTTGAGTGCGATATCACCAATACTATCCCAATCTATTCCAGATCCAGTCTGTTCGTTATCTACATCGTCATCGATGCTAAATCCACCACCAACACTAAGCATACGGTTGAGGAATTCATCCAAGTCAAAACAATCAGCATCAATTTTCATAGCGCGTGCTTTGGCTGCTGACATTTCAGATTGTACTATAAGGAAATGACTATCAAGTGTTGCTTCCTGGGGTGCTCGTACACTATCATATAGATCATTAGCTTTTATCATCTCCGCTGAAAGCTCCTTCGCTGTGACGTTTGCGACGTCGACACTGTGTTCTTCTGCCCTGTCGATAAGACTTCTGTAGCCTTTCCTGATAGAGCGTTTGAGATTTCTATCCTGATCTGGGTCATAGCTGTCTTGATTCTTTCGTAATCTATTGAAGGTATCACCCTGTTCATCCATCTCTAGTCGCAGAACTATTTTAGAGATCTGTGGATATAATGAGAATTCAACTACACACCTATATTCTCTTTGTGATCTTCGTCATCTGGTTCCATTTTTAATAGAACTCTCAGCGTCCACTATCAAGGCGCGTCGTCGTCGTCGACTATCAGAAGTGATAGAAAAAAGATATGAGTCAACTGTCAACGAAGAGATTAACGAAGGAATTGAAAGATCTCAAAGATAAGGGCTGTCCAGCTGGTATGATCTCTCAACTTGCTGGTGTATTTCTCAACTCGTTACAGGCATAACATTACTCGAATCAGACGATCTACGTAAATGGACTTTTGAACTGGAAGCCTACGACAGTATCTACCAGGTTCGTCTTCCTTGACGCTCTGTATCGGATCTCCTGACGTACAACAAGGGCGAGAAGTTCGCACTGATGTTTAGATTCTCAGATCAGTACCCAATTGATTCACCAGCTGTGCAATTCATAGTAAATAACACTAAGGGCTATCTCAGTCCGGTGCATCCTCACATCTACTCCAATGGACATGTGCGTATCGTCTTTCCTTGTGAAGTCAGCTGACATACTTCAAGATCTGCGCTTCTATTCTCTCAGATGGCTGGAGTCCAGTTTTGAAGTGAGTGGCTTCTTGAATCTCACGAGACATACTGAGACGACACAGTGTAGCTGCAGTTTGTCTTACTATACAATCGAGTAGGTGAATATAATGAAAAAGAAAACCATTTAAACCACTTAAGTGCTTACTTCATGTAAAAGCAAAGAACGTCCACCGGACAATGATGGATATGTCGCGAGAGCACCAGAGAATCCTAAGAAGGTGGGTATTTTCTTTACAAGGGGTCGCAACCAACATAATTACAGACGAGATGGGAGGTATGTATGCTACTTCCACTGACATAACCAGTAATAACATTAACTTAGTTCCACGACGACAGCGTATAAGGGTACAACTGTAATATTAGATAATGACAAACATGAATGCATAATTGTATTAAGATATTAAAAGTGGTGATGATTGCTGGTTTTATTTATATTCAAAAATTTTCATATTTCATTCTATAGTCGTGCTTCCTTTGGCGCCTATTAGTATCCTTTAGTTAGTGTCCTGTACAACACCGACTTGTGCTGCACGGAGAACTCTTCCCTTATAGCTGTAGCCAAGTTTTGAGCATTCCAAAACACTGCCTGGTTCTTTGCCAGGGATAGGAGCCTGGTAGAGCGCCTCGTGGTGGTCAGGGTTGAATGGCTCTCCTGTTGGATCGACAGGCTCAACGTCATTCTCTTTGAGTGCTTTCTGGAGGTTGGATTGTAACATGACAAGACCCTCGTGGAGGATGATAAGGTTCTTGCGATCTGCGCTTTCATTAGGAGTGAGTGATTCCTCTGGTACGCTCTTGAGTGCCAATGGAAGGATATCGAGAGTAGGGAGGATACTCTTGGCGAATTTCATGACACCTTTTTCGAGTGCAAGGTCCTTCTCTCTCTGGCCAATTCTTTGTAAGTTAGCGAAGTCTGCTGCTGCATATTGCAAGTCTTTCTATCGTTTGTGTTATTGCAAGTTGTCAGAACGGAGGAGAACACACCTGGAGTTGCTTCTGCGCTTCTACTGCCTCTTCAGTTGCCTTCTTTGCTGCTGAGAGTGCATCGTCGCTCTTTTCGGCCGTTTCTTTAACTTCTTCCTTCTTCTCAGCGTATCCTCTTCTAGCGATAGAGAGGGCAGGTCTGGATTGTCTGGAAACTCTTGTAGCTTGTCCAAATACAGTTCTTAATCCTAACATTATTTTTTTAAATTCCAGTTGATTGTTTATTTCAACGCTGTTCTCCTTCCTTTAGACGTATCACATTAAAAAATGACGGATTATTATATAGACGAGGATGGCTGGAAAATACCAACTAACGGTGACAACGCTCCAAGCAGCGCTTACAAAATAATAGAAACTTCACTCAGATTATCAATCCCACCAGTCTTCTCAAATGACCCTAAAAGCGGCGCGACTGAGATGCTTGATAGTTTAGTTATGAGGTGGGATAGGCTTTCTTATTGTAGCTTATCTAATCCCTCGTCTCCAGATACGTTCCAGCTTTGGGTGCAGTTTTACTCACACACATAAATACACAATTCTCACAATCTGCCGGTTTAATTCTCGATGAGAGTCCATTTAGCGTTACAGACGTAAAGTTCACTGCCTTGGTTTGGTCACCGACGAATGGTCAGCGAATGCGTGCGTATAGCTTCTTAGAAGGCTGATGCCCCAACTAATACAACAACAGGCGGTAAAGTAACACTCTGTTCACCAGATCACATTAGTTTACTCGTACACCATACCTTCAACGTTACTATTCCACGAGAGTACATCGATTGCGATAATTTCAAGTACGCAAGTGATTCTTCTGAGACAGGAAGTGGTGGTAGATGGGTTCACAAATCATCCACTCAGGTGCTTGCGGAGGTTGATCGCGAGCTCGACTTTACTGTCGTTGAGCGTGTAACTAGCAACCAAATGCTCACATTGACCGCAAGTTTGCTCGACATACACAGAACAAAAAGTAAAAGCAAGGTTGAAAAGCGGAGGAAGAGTGATAGCGATAACGCACCAGTAGATGACACCAGAGTAGCTAAGAAGGCAAAAATTCCAATACGGACTGCAGATTCATCAGATGAGCGTACGAGTGATAGCAGTGATAGTGATAGCAGCAGTGAAGATGAAGAACCACCACAACAGACTTCATCCTCGACTGTGGAAGCTAAGAAGCTGAAACATAAGAAAAAATAGATTCATTTTAGATATTCTCTTAAATTATACTTTGATATTAATTTAGATGTTGCTTGATAGACTTCACTGTTGAGAGCTGCGTACGTTCGTAGTATCCAGAGTTGTGTGCATTCCATCTCGGCCAGTGAACAATCAAAGAGTTCGTACCAGCTGGTAGATCCATCCGAGGTAGTTGGGAGAGCCACACTGAGATCTCTACAGGCTAGATCCAGACAGGCGCATGCGATAGTTGGTGCACTGAATATCGCGTTTGCGGGTGTGAGAAGGCTATCGTTAAGGTATGACCATGCGCGTTGAGATAATCCTTGGTTACTGCTCAAATCGAGTACGTTTATGTAGTTTACTAGTAATGCATAGGGTTGCTGTACCTGTATTCTTTGTTTAGGGTGTTGTTGTGTGATGCTGAGATAAGACTCACGTAGACATCAAAAGCTAGCCTTTTGAGGATCTGCATCTCAGCCACTACGAGGCTGTCTTTCCATTCGTAATAGGTTGGACCGTAGTAGGACATTGGCTGGTATTCCTCATCCGCTTGGCTGTTGGTTAGCCTGTGAAATACATTTATTATATCGCGTATCCCCAGCTCAGTTTCCTCTAGCTTTGATGATAAGTATAATGCGCCGATAGCAATATCCTGTGGTATTTGAGGGTGCGTGGGCGGATAGACAGCATACTCACCTGTATAGAGAAGTGGTATAGAGAGCTGACGTAGTAAAAACGCTGTAGAAGCACCTGTGCTGTGCATATCGTCGCCTGTGGTCTGTTATTGTTGGCGTATATTCTAAAGCGACTGTCCACCTACAAATCAGACAAGATACCAGCCCTTTTTATCAATGCACATCCACGCGTTCGTAAGGCGTATTCTAATTCTTTATTCACGCCGTCTAACTCGCTCAGCGTACTCCTAATTTGATCATCCCCAGCCAATGCAGACAACATACAAGAATATATAAAAGTGCAATGTAAATATATAAAATCTGAAAGTTTTACTAGATTATACAATAAACTAACAGCTATACATTTACTCGTCATCGTCTTCGTCCTCGTCTTCGGATTCTTCTTCATTTCCTGCAGCGACGATTGATGCAGCGATACGGTCAAGATCACGCATACCGTCTTGTGAAATCTTGCGTCCACCGTCGACAGCCTTTTCCAAGACACCAATCTTCTCCAATGATTGGACGACTCTACGGTCGACACCACGGGAAGCTGCTCTGTGGTGGTATGGTTGGTGACCTCTGTTGACAGCACCACCGTGGAACTTGACGAGAGCACCGACGCCGACTGACTTACGGAGGTAGACGTGACGTGCGACTGCAGCAGCGCGGACGTAGTACCTAAGGAGTGTGAGAAGTGATATAGCGGCTCTCTGTCCACCCACCAGTCTGGGTTGTATGGTGCAAGCTCCTTGTGTGAGCCAGTCTTGACAATGTCAACCCAGTTAGGAATCTCGATCTTTCCTGATCTCTTCAAGTGTTGAGAGTAGGCCTCAATGAAGCTTGGGGCGGAGACGTCGCGAACGTTGACCATCTGTGCTTTTTATTAGCTTTTTCTCGCTTTTAAAATATTTTTGACTAACGGGAGCTGCTGAGTTGAAAGAGAAGCCTGATTGCAGGATTTCGTAGAGTGTAAATTTTAAAAATTATATTTTATTATTACATTTAAAAATATTATACTGCTATCTGCTATTTATATTATTATGCACCCCTCAGACTCTTTATACTAGCTAATCAATAAACATTCATTCATCATAAATTATTTGGAGGCGGTACAGCGTGATATCCTGTTTGCTCTTGTCCTGCTTGCTGCTGATATTGTGCATAATATTGTGCGTAGTACTCCTCTTGCTGTTTTTGCCATTCCTTGAAACTTGGGTCGTTCACATCGTAGCCGTGGCTCGTCCAGTACTGGTTATACCTTTCAACCGCTTCCTTGTCGTTAGGATCTGGTATTGCTGGCATATCTCCATATTGCTGGCTTTGGTCAGCTTGTTGCTGCACCTCTGGCACGATTCCTTGCACTCTCTCCCATTCTCCCCTAACAGCAGCTATCAAATCCTCTGTCAACTCCCGCGCATAGGTGAACTGTGAAGGATCTGGCCCTGCAATGTTCACATGCATCGCTTCTTGGCTCTCTACACCGGTATCTTGCTCCAAAAAGCCACTACCAAGTCCCTTTATCTGCACCTTTGTGTTCGTTTCCTGCTGGATGTACTTTACAAACATACCACCGGGTCCTACTATCTTAGCCCTCAGGTTGAAGTTCCTCAGTGGTTCCATGTTGAGGTATACCTTGAACTCATCCCATTTGCGACGGGTAGCTGCCCTCTCCTCAAATTTACGACTTCTGTCTTCAACTAGTGGCTGCAATTCAGAGTCCTTCAACTCGTGCACTTTTTTTACCGCCATATCGAATGAATCCTGAGTTTGAGCTTCAATGAGAAGGTATAGCGGTGGATCAGCTGCAGTAGCTCTTGATTTATCTGGGTACCATTGTCCTTTAGTTGATACTTGTGCACCAGTCTCGTCGTATATTGATTGTTGGGTGGCTGATTTCGTGAGTGTGTATCTGTTTTTCAAATCGTTCACTTCAATGCGCGTGTAATATGGTGCATCTGTTTCTCTAGGACCACCGTATTGAGAAGACAACTTGGCTGCAGCAGCCGCTACGGAGTGTTAGAGGCTGTGGAATATTAATACAAGTATACACACCTGCTGCTGATGCAGGATTTGATCTATCCCATCTACTGCCCATTTTTATCACAGAAGACCCTGATGGAGGTTGAACAAGATGTAGGGGATTGATAGTGTAGATCTAGATCTATACACTTCATAGAAGACACATGTAATAATTAATATATACCCATTTCATTATCCCTCGATAGCCATACGTTCACTAATTAGTTCCTAATTTGGAAAGTGATTGCTATGCACTAGTTAGATCCCAATTGGGAAAGTGATATGCTCTTTTGCATCCTGAAATGAAAATCCAATTAGTTATCGCTGCAATTTTAGCCTCTGTATACGCAGAGGTAGTCACTACAGCCCCAGTACCCGGTGTAACACAAAGCTATGTTGTCGATTACCAGTGAGTGGCTTTATAAACTGAGATAACTCGCTGAGTTGGGTAGATATAATGCAAACGACGTTATATACACATCTACTACACTGTAAGTATACGTATGTATCTTCCTCCTTTGTCTAATCCAATTTAAGTTCAACTATAAACCCATCTGCAACATCTACTAGCGCGAATACAGCTACAAACACGGTGAGTATGCTAGTATATAATGTGTTTCTCTAATATTTCTACAGGGTGTGTATTTCTATGTCTTTTTTATTCGGAAGCTAACACAATAGCAGATACAGCATCGAATACAGAACCAACAGGAACAAGCTCACCAACTATATTGAGCATGTGAGTGATATCGATCTAGCCTCCAGACACCCTCTAAAACACCCCTCAGGGATGACTACTGGGATATGATGCACACAAAAGACAGCGGATCAGCTGGCACGACATTGAGTGCACTTCTATTAACTACAATCATGGCAGTAGTCGGGACTCTATTGATTTGAGTATTGTAATATTATCTATCCCATATTTTATCATTCTTTCCTTCTTGATTAAGTAATGACTTGTCCACACATAGAATCTGAGCTGGAGAAGAAAGATTTCCTCCGCAAGCTTACTCTAGGTGTGAACTGGGGAATATACACACTCCATGCTACTCCTTCTAAGGTGGATGAAATCGCAACATTAGAACTGACGTGCTGATATTGACAACTTAGACGACGACAAGGTGTAAATTGTCACAGAAGTTACTAACAAGACCGCAATTGTGTTTAACATGCGCTAATTGCTTTCATTTTGATAGTCTATTGACGCATTCAGCCGAGAATCACAATTTTTGTACGTTCGATAGTCTATAGGATAAACTTCTAACAATATCACCAGCTATGGACGTATTGTCAGGCCATGTATTCTGTTCTGGATGCAAAGATTACATATACAATCCACGACTCGAGAAGCTCATCAAACTGCTGCATCTAAGGCAAGAAGAGCGAGCTACGAAGAGAAAAAGTGGGATAATTATCCGCTAATTTATCCCTCTAACTTACACGTTACAGCCACCAACGGCTCAATCAGATCTAGTTTCAGACCGCTCAATGACGTACCTAAGGTCAAACTCACAAATGGCGTCTTTAGCAATCCGATAGCCTTGAGTGGGTTTGCGTGTCTCTATTTATTTTGTTAACATTCCCTAGGACCACGAGGATTTAGAAATCTTGGTAAAACATGCTTCCTGAATGTTGTTTTGCAGGCTTTTATCGCGAATCCGCTCCTGCGGTCTTACTTCCTCAGCGAGAAGCACAATCATATTTTGTGCTCCAAAGAAGGTTGTATGGCATGCGAGTTTGATAAACTTTTCATGCAGGTGGGCATGAGTGTTTTGTAGGAATATTCTCTAACAATTTCAGGTCCACCAACCTGATCTTACACCACTTGGACCTATATCCCTTCTCCACACTCTCTGGACAGCGCCCGGAGCGAGTGACCTCGCAGGTTATGCCCAACAGGATGCACATGAGGCGTATATTTCGCGTAGGTGGAAGTTATTTCCAAGCTACTCATCCTAACGTATCCAAAGTCCTCAATCTCATACATGCAGGCTGTACAACTTCAGAAAACATACACTCAGATGAGTGTTCATGTATAATCCACCAGACGTTCCAGGGAACGCTACAATCGGAGCTAAAATGCGGAAAATGCAACTACGCAAGCGTGACAAGCGACCCATTCTTGGATGTCAGTTTGGATGTCGGGACACCAAGTTCGTCCACGAATGGCGTAAGTAAGAGGGGCAGCCAGACTATGTCAAAGAATACCTCAAATGGCGCGCCTAAAAATGGGAAAGGCAGCTCGGTCCCAACAGTCGAGTCGCAAACACTTGACAATTGTCTCAAACGATACACCCACCCCGAACACAGTGATTGGAAATGCACGAGTTGCTCAGCGAACGAAGCATCTACTAAGCAGCTATCGTTTAAAAAACTACCGACAGTCCTTGCATTCCAAATAAAAGTGAGCCTTTTCTTATTTATCTTGATCACGTTTGATGACGCCTATTTAGCGATATGAACATGGTCTATGGGCCCAGAAGTTAGACGCACCCGTACGATTCCCACTTGTCCTCGATATGCGCCCTTACGTCGCTTTGGGAGATGACGACGAACCCGACGAAATGTATCTTTATGATCTCTTTTGCGTTATTAACCACCTCGGTGAAATGGATACAGGACACTACACATGTGCTTCACGATTTGGCGAGCAGGTGGGTATATCTGTGTTCACGAGACGTTTCTCACAACACACCCAGTGGTTCAGATGCGAAGACGCAGATGTCGTGCCAACGACTATCAAATCAGTCCTTGATAGTCAAGGATATATGCTTCTCTACATAAAACGAACACTCGTCTACTGTAAGTCACAATCGACATGCGATGTCCAACTGACTGGAATAGATGCATCGAGTTGAGTTTATAAAAATACAGCATTATTACAATTTACAACACCATAACAATTCATAGCATTTAGCATATCCTTAGCGCGTGTCTGTGCCGCCGTAACTCGTTGAGCTCTCGTAATGTGTCGCTGGGCCGGGACGTGAATCGAAATTGTCTGAATGATGATGACTGTCACGATTTTGAAATTGATCATAGAGGTGTGCGCCTGCACCACCAACACCCAAACCTGTCCAGAAACCCGGTCTCCACTGGTCGTTCTTCGGGGTGTACGGCGGCGGAGGAACATTTGGGTCATATGACGAGCCGGACATCGTATCACGTCTCCTCGCCCCACAGAAGAGGTTGTAGAGGATGATGGCCAGAATAACGAAGAAGATGACGCCAAAGAATGTGCTTGCTGATTTGTCGCTTCCCTGGTCGACACTGACGAGATTATATTTAAGAGCGCATGATCCTAAAATAGTCAACAATATGTCTCCCTCAAGCTTGCTTCTCACCCTTCAAAATGTAATCTACGTCACCGTTTTCGTCCCATTGTTCACAGTTCACTTTAACTTTACCCAATTTAAGATTGGCGGGCAAGCTGGTTGTGCATTTCCATTGTATTTTATTGCTGTAGTCGTCATATCCCCTATTTTCACAATGCACGCTTTCAGGCTGATAAGCGCAGTTGTTACCTTTGCCAGTGCATTGGAGCTGCAGGACGGGGTCTAGTCTCCTACCAGTTGTGTATTCGTCAGCTTCGAAGTTTAAACTCTCGATTTTTGAAAGACGTATTCTCGACATTGTGGCGTCTGATTAAGAAGTTTATCTGACGTTATGGGCGTTTTTAACTGGATGTGAACATCTTATTAATGCTTTACAGCTGTTTTCTAATAATCTATCAATTATAGCAGACCAGTAACTACAGCTAATTGGCGTAAGCAAGAAATGGTAGAACAAATAAGGGTGTGTCATCTGATAAACTCACGATCATTGCCTTTGAAAACGATTACAAAAGCTCTCTTATCCACTCTAAAAGCTGCTAACGTCGATAGGTGAATGTATAATCGTTAAACTGGTTTGGCCAAACTGCGACTACTATCATCATGCGTGTTCATATGCTATTCCATGCCCTGCATTTTCAAATATGGAATACAGTGATTGTACATTGGCCATAAAGAAGTCCATTATCAGACTCTAAGCCGACTCCTTCGTCAATTATATCCAAGAATCTATCAAAGGGAACTTCGTCCGTCCTCAACATTGTCTTTCTCGTTCTCATTCACTTGGTCGCCAATATTTTCAATCATCAAGGTATGTATACCCTTAAGAACTAACAAAAAGTAGAAAGCATATGTAAAAGTGTCACAAATACCATCATGAAACAAGAAAAAAGAGCGAAGCGCAAAAAGACAGCTTTCGATGAGAATCGAACTCATGACCTCCGCGGATCCGGTGAACACTCCTTGAGTGTGCCATGTTAACACGGCGCTATAACCCCTAAGCCACGAAAGCTGTTGGACATTTTACAAGCATCCAAAATGTGTATAAAATGTTGTGAAAATTTGCCCAAAATGCCACATGGACCGTTTTTGGTGCGTGTTGTTTTGTAGATGTGTCAGAATACCGCTGTAGAGCTGGATATACAGCATCATTTAATAGCTAGGGACAGAAAGGAACCAGGCAATTACGCACAGATACTCGGGCAACAACAATGGATATAGGGGCAAAAAAAAAAAAGAATGTACGGCCAACAACGATGATATTCGGGCAACAATGACAACTATGTAAGAAACCATATCTTGTACCAAATGCCAACTACTTCAGATCACACTATACTTATTACTCTTCCAATCGATAATAAAATGCGTTTGATATTTACAAAATAACAATTTAAAGTTGAGATGTTGACTTAGGTACAGACAGATACTGAGCATACAGCGCCTATGATTTGTCACGCACGGAAGTATCATAATCAGGAACGTGGCCGCGATCGAGGAACCAAAACGATCGAGACTAGTGAAGATTAAACTTATTTCCTTTAGAAGTAGTACCATAAGTATCAAAAATATATTCATATTTTTAGAATAACAAAAGGAAGTTATCAAACTATTCGCATTGAATGGCATCCACTTCAAGCCACACATCTAAGGAAGTCGACATAACGCGTGAAAATTCCGCATCTAATCTACTAGAAGAGTCCAAAGATTTCTTTGAAATATCTAGAACCTGGGAAGTACTACACAGAGAGCTCTTCAATAGCACGCTGAAATATGGAGAGGACGCGAAAGTTTTCTATAGGAGATTAGAAGTACTATATAACGAATTACAAAAAGTAGACACGATCATAGGAGAAGAAGCTAAAAAAGACAAGGCTATACGAGCGTTACCTGATGAGATGAAAGAGACGAAAGTATCACTCTATCTAAACTATAGCCAAACATTTGGTTACGATGATTTGATCAAGAAAATCATTAATTATTATAATGCCAGTCTCATATTTGAACCAACAATTGAAGAGACACCAGTCAATCAAACTACATCATTAAAACCTGTTAACTAGCAAGATGAAGAAAATAATAATACTTCAGAAGTAGATTATACACAAGCAAATGATTTGCTGCGTCGCATCAGTCTTAAGTTCTGCTTTTACTGTTCACGCAATAACTATAGAAGACCACACACACATACAGATAATGAATGTGGGCACCTATACCCGGAACTAAAGGAACGACACAAGGGAAATAGAAAGCTAAACAGGATTGGAGGGCGATCCGCAATCAAAGATCAAGAACAGCACTATGATAATCACACATCCACAGTCTCCATTCAACACGCTGGAAACCAATTCACCGCAGACCTCGCAGTAGTCTCCCAGTTGTCAAAATATACGTGCACCAACAGACGAGACTTACTCACCAACGTGAGAGAGCGTAAGGCCTTATCCTTTCCTAACAACTACTGGACCAGTAGAGCTGACGACCATGGGTACAATGGAATTAAACTTGGAATACCAGGGTGGTATCATAAAGTGGGTTGATACTGAGGTCCTTTACTGCTCAGTTATCCCTTCAACACTACTCGGGCCAAACATACTTCAGAAATACAATCTAGGTTTACTTTTTAAACCACAGCACAGTGGAACATTCTTTGACATGGATAGCGGGGTCGCCCTACATAAGGTTCCACTTACACATGGGAAAGTAATTTTCAAACTCAATGTAAACTAATCTGATAAGCTTTCCAACTATTTTCCCACGTATGAGAAGAACCAGATTAGCCGCAAGATACAAGCGGCTTGGTTAGCTAAATGATTGGTCATCATTCTTTTATCAGTCTTCCGTAGATAATTGAATATACGAGGGTAAAGTCAATGCTGGAAGAACAGTGATATCATTCATAGTCAACACGCCCGTCCATTATTATCACTAAGTACCTAATCAATGCGCGTATTACTCGAGCCGTTCATGGTACCTCTACATTACTTTTGAGTCTCTTAAAGCGTAAGATCCCCACAATGTAGGTTTTAATTGCACACTGTCTCTTTGTCTTTATTTGCGTCTGAATGCGGCATATACTATCGTAACCAGGCGAATTCCGTTGACTATATTGACATACTTTAAGTGCCCCAGGATAAAGAGTACGAATATAAAGAAATGACTTGAATTTTAATCAATGAAGCACAAATTGAGCTGAAATGACAATGAATTTAGTGGTTTACGTCTAAGCTTATATCATTCATTGCTAATTGACACTTTATATACCCATCCGACTTTTCTTACAGTTCCTATTAGTTGTTCGTCCTTATCGATGCGATCTGTTTATGTACGCTGCTTCGTAATTATTGGTTGTTCCAATTTGGCTTGTTCAACGAAATCCTCTCTAACACTACATTCACTTGCTCCACCATTGCCTTGATCATCTAAGATGCTACAATGTTATATGTGCTGAGAACTATATCACTATTACCTAGTATATTTTGTAACTCGGTTATAACTGATTTGATGGCAATTTAAAGAAAAGTGATGCAGGGGGGAGGGGCACTCTTCCTACTCCTTGGGCTGAGAATAGCGGCGCTTGTTCATTCCTATTCATCGTTAACAAAGGAGATACACTACCATGTGCCCATTTTGCCATGGATATAACGATGCTTTTTTCTTGGACTTTTTCGCGATTGTCTTTCTCGAAATAGTATTACATGCGTATGAGACATCTAGTCCAGAGACATACGAAACACCTATGCTTCTGATTTCTCATCGTCATCGTCTTGGCGAATAACTAAGTGCGGACAACAAATGTTATCTTGTGCTTTGAACCATGTAAAGCACGAACCGCTTCATGGAAGGTTTCAATAATCATGTGATCGTCACATAAGTTATGAAAAAGTTCATATTAACGGCCTTGAAGTTATCTCCACACCTTCATGACGCATATGTTTAGTTTTTTCTAGTAGAATTTTCGTTCTATTAAGATAAATGACGATGTCCGCCTCCATTTAATGAGGACTGTTGATTAGGAAAGGAGCAAGTTTTCCTGTATAAACACAAAAACTACTCCTTTTACAAGTATGGGCTTAATGCAATTGTCAAATGTGATATTGTCATCAAAAATAGATGGTACCAGAGTAGCTAACGGAGACATATGTCAAGGTACCCCTAAAAGGTATAGAATCCGATACTATATTGACCGTAATGGCAAAGTTAATGAATAATTATGTAGTCATGCATCAAGTGGGGAATATTATTCAAAGGAAGACACCGAAAGAGCAGCGACGCCTGAACCATTAAAACAATTGGTATCGCTCATGCCAGATCCAGGATTGAGAATTATCTTTACATCTTAAATTGTTATCTTGGTTTTAATTACGTACATGATATTCCAGAATAACGAGTTTGCTTTACCGATAACTCAAATGAATGCAGAATAGGCTCTTTTGAGGAACCGTTACATTTAAAAGTAGAGAACCTTTGTTAGCTGACAGATTAGTAAAGCTTAATGAGCACCGATGAGCGATCAAGCTGCAGAGAAAGAAACATCAGCAACCATGTCGTGAAATCTAAGTTGTTGATTTGGATAGCTGTCTACATACTGAACAATAGATGTGCTGTTAGGAATGCATGCCATTCAAGATGTGATTTTATTTGCTATATTTTTTTTCTCCGAAAGCGTTGGTTTGTAAATATCAAACACGCTTATTGGTTGTGAAATATAAATATTTTACGTTATGATTTATACAAATAATCAATTTATCAGCTCCAATTACTCAAAAACAGACCAATGCAATCATAACTAAAATGCAAAACTCAAAATTTTTTATGAAATCAAGTAAAGAAAGTGGATACTATCTATGGAAGACTCAAATCGAAAAACAAACTATCAAACGAAGCAACTCAGAAACCTTACATGTGAACATCGCAGAAAGCAATGCTATGGACTTAATAAATTAAACGAACCAAAATAAAACAAAATGGAAACAGACTATGATAAAAATACTGAACTATAAGCAAAAGCTTTAGAAATATACCTCGAAAAAAATCCGAATTACGCGAAATTGTACTAGGACCTATTACAGAAAATGTTTTCAACCCAGCTAAAATAGGCTCTTTAACCCCCCCCCCATAGCCTAAATCTACCAAAACATTGGTGGGCGGTTTGGACAAAAAGAAAACATACCAGCTTTTCAGACGAAATTATATAACAGTAAACCGAGATATGGAATAATGTAAGCGATTTTGACAAAGACTTGCAAGACATATTCGACAAATTACGAAAGGCAAATCCAATCATAGAAGAGCAAGGTCTAAGACTCCAAGCAGTACAAGCTTTACCTCTTGAATTAGAACAAGTAAAATATGAACTCTACAGCAAAACAGAGAAGGAATTTAATTAAGACAACTTCGTCAAAGAGATTGTTTGGAAGTACGACATACGCACAAACCTTAATGGACCAACTAAAAATATGTCAGTTAACCAGGCAACCCGATTAGAACGTGCGGATAAACAAGATGACAGAAATAATCCAGAAAATGATCAAACTCCAACAGACAATCTAATTCTTCGAATCAATATCAAATTCTGTTCATATTGTTTAGAAAATCACGACAAATCACCGCATACACATACAGACAATGATTGTGGACACCTACATCCAGAGCTTAAAGATAAATACATGAACAAACGCCACCTTACAAATTCGGAAGGTATCGCCCTATCAACAACTTAGAGACAAGACCAAACATTAAACCACAACTTTCATCTACGAACTATGGAACATCAATGACCAGACGTTTCCCTTCCGATGTCGCACTTTTCGATCAAGGCTCAGACGTCACATACACTTGCAGATTAGATCTACTCACCAACGTAAGACGACTCAACACACCTGAACGCTTTGGAACAATTAACGGGGAAACAAAATCATCACTCGTAGGAACAACGTACCCTCAAACCTAGGACATCAGAATGATACAATCAATTGGATCGAAAAAGAAGCCAACTACAGTTCACATTACGCCTCAACAATCCTCTCGAAAAAGCTACTCGAGAAATACAAACTATCTATATACTACAAGCTCCATACCGTGCAACATTTCCACAACAAGCAGTGATGAAGAACTCTTGTAAAAAAAAAATTCAGATATATAAACGGGGACATCTATATATCTTCCCAATGCTAAACTTCAATGCAACAAAACTAAATCCTCCTTTGTTTAATGATGTTCAAACAACATAATATAGGGCGTTTAGCAGTACTCTGTTGTTTGCTGTTAGTACCTCTTTTCACATTAGTAGAATCGGCACCGCAGTTACCACAAGCCCAACCCGGGTTATCAGCTAAAAGACAAGAAAGCAATTGGATGGATACAATAGCTAATGTAGACCATGCTACGGGTACTGGGAACATACGTTCAGGGCTTGCCTCATTATATGCTATGCACCTTTTCCAGGATATGTGCGATAAGGATGAAAATGGGATTATCAAGAATAGAGTGGAACGTATTACCTCTAAGGTAGCTGGAGTAATATTTGGTGTTTATGGTGCCTACAGATTGCGCAATGGGTTTGTCGCTCAGAGCTCACCTTAACATATAATGATATCTGGAAATGGTGGGAGTAATAGCATGTTTACTACACAGTCAGCTTATGAGATACCACGTCAAATAAGGGAGATGATAAAGATTATTATTCTCTACCTGAGTTGTCATTATACAGCGGAGATATTCTACTTAATTATACTCTTAATGACAAAGAGTATTCAACTTACTATCGCGAAAATGATGATATACCGTACGTGAGGTCAGCTCCCAGGGGAAGTTGGAAGCTAGCAAACGAAGCTCTCATTTATTCATGGATATGTATTACTTTACAGAAAATCGAGGCGTGCAAAGTTTGGAAGCTTTTGCACGAGACAGTAATGGTCTGGGAAGTCTGTCTTCTTACATAGCTCAGAAATTCATGCTAAAGTGGAGTATCCTAATGACTCACATGACTATTATTATATTACGGTTTGTATGGGTATGTATAATGGCAAGTATTCTAGGATTTCTATGGCAAAAATGTTTCTGAATGACCAAGATCAACTCCCAACAGACATTGATACAGTTTATAGTGGTATAGATCCTTGTTGGGAGTATCATATGTGATTCCAGTGATGGAGCTGATAATTTGTTGATCTGAACGATAATAACACAACATATATATAACGTAACATTTATATTTCACAATCAATAATAAAACGTGTTTTGGTATTTACAAAGGAACGTGAATTCGTATTAATCAGTAGACCTCTCGTGTTGCGACGCGTCGAGGTTACCACGCGCGTCTACATCACTGAATCCGAACGATATATCTTTTAAAACTGCTTGCAGATTCACTAGAAGGGTTTTTAAGCCCCTCCAGCAAGTCGGCCGAATTTCGACGATAATGGTCCCCCAATTATCAAGTTATGTATCTCAATAATTGTTCAGAAGTAAAAAACACACGGTAAAATGTAAAGTTGTTAAAAATGCCACGGCGAAAAAGTGTGATCGCAAAGAGCGAAGCTCAAAAAGAAAGCTTTCGGCCGGAATCGAACCGGCGACCTCCGCGGGACGGTGTGATACGCTTCTAAAGCGTGCCATGTTAACACGGCGCTATAACCCCTAAGCCACGAAAGCTGTTGCACACTATCCGATCTCACAAATTGCATATCCGAAATTTAGAATGTCGTGAAATTTTTCACTTACCAGGTTTTGTTAGTATGATGGACGATCATCATCGAAAATCGGCCGATTTGCCGGAGGGGCATAAAAACCCTCCCAGTGAATCCGCAAGCGCCGAATTCACAGGTGAGCACTTTTTAAACGATATATCGTTCGATTTCGGTGCTGCTGACGCGCGAGGAAATCTCGACGCGTCGCAACACGGGAGGAGACAGAGTCAAAGACTCAATACTAATTTAAATAAGAGACGCAGAACCGCTAATGAAAATTACGGAGCGCGTAGTTTTGATATACTTTCGTTAGCTGAGCATCTCACCGATGTGATGACGCAAACCGTCGGGAAGTTAAAAGGTGAGTTAGAAAGCACATTCAAAAAGTGCATACGTGAAGAGCAGGACAAACACGACAAATCTCTCA
>NW_006531997.1:0-18531 GCF_000263375.1 Wallemia mellicola CBS 633.66
CAACGGCTAATGTTACAGGCGTAAGAGTCACGTTTAACGCTGGCTCGCAACCAGTTAACTTCATAAACGTCTACAACAAACATGACTCCCAAACCCTAGTATTAGTCAGGGATTTGGTCCAACGATTTGCCAACCAACCGACACATCTCCTTGGCGATTTCAACGCTCACCATCCAGCCTGGAACCCAGCAGGCTATGAAGGCACGACAGAGTTAGAGACAGAAGAGTTAGTTATCCAACTACTCCAAAATAACTACTCTATGGTGAGCGCAAAAGGAATACCCACCAGATACGGGTACAACTCCGCCACTACTATTGACCTCTATTGGTTAAGCAGTAAGGTGGAACACTACGACAGCGCTTTTTGTTCTGTCGATGATGAGATCGATACAACATCAGACCACCGTCCGTTGCACTTATTCATGAAAGTTGAATATGCCGATGCTGAGAATAGAAAACGTTGGAATCTAAAGAAAGCCAACTGGGATGTGGGAAGGAAGAAGCTGTTACGACTCACGCAGGAACTAGAGAATGAGGAGATACGCTCTCCAGACGAACTTGATCAACTAGCATCACACCTGACAGAAGGCATCACGACCGCCCTAGATGCCTGTGCACCACAGCTTCGACTAACCCAACATTCCAAACGTTGGTGGACCGATGAGCTTTCAAACCTACGAGACGCATTGAAGGAAAAATGGCGAACCAAACTAAGGACCCACCTACCAAAGGACATCCTAGCTGCACGAATAGCGCGAGGGGTATACAAACGAGCAATAAGGGCGGCTAAGGCCAAATGTTGGAAAAACTTCCTAGAAAATATCAAACCAAATGAAGTCCATAAAGCAGCCGGATACGTGAAAAACGGTGGCATCCCGTCGCCATTTGTGCCCCCTTTGCTTAAAACAGATAAAACCCTTACTGCTAGCCCAGTGGAGCAGGCTCAGACACTCTTCAAACACCTACTACAAGGTGAAGACACCAATGTCACCCCGGCACTGGGAACGCGATCCGACGGTACACTTAACGGGTCTTTCCAGGAGATCACAAATTGGGAAATGACAGTGGCTATAAACAATATGAAAGTTGGGAAAGCGGCAGGACCAGATAACATCCCGGTCTCCGCCATAAAAGAATTCACGCCGATAATAGAACCCATTTTGATAAAGATAGCGAATAGCTCCTTGCACCTTGGACATTACCCAAAATGCTTCAAAGAAGCGACAAGTATCGTGATTCCAAAGCCGAATAAGAAGTCATACCGAGAAGCGAGTAGTTATCGCCCAATCTCACTACTCAACCATCTTTCGAAGTTGATTGAAACTGTCATGACAAAGAGATTACAATATGAATTAGATACCAGAAAGTTAATCCCGAGTACGCACTTTGGGTGTAGGAAGGGCTCCGGTACAGACGATGCTTTACTATATGTCACTGAATTCATTCAAAACGCGTGGAAGCAAAAGAAGGTAGTCACGGCGCTCGCCCTAGACGCACAAGGAGCTTTCAACAACGTCATACATGAGAAGCTCCTTGAGGAATGCAGGAAGGTCGGACTACCGAAGTACCTCACGAGATAGATAGGATGCTTTTTGAAGGACAGGAAAATACGCTTCAAATTCTCCCAACTATACTTCCTCGACTTTCGCACTTAGCAAAGGCTCCCCACAGGGGTGCCCAATAAGCGGACCATTATATTTGATATATAATACCGCGTTACTGAAAGCCAGCCGAGAGGTTATCAAAGTGGGTTACGCAGACGATGTATTATGGATGGTAGCAGCCAGTACACCGAAGGAAGCTAGATCCCTATTGGAAAGCCAACTACACGAAGCCGACGATTGGGCATCCACACACGGGACACCCCTAGATATTGCTAAGACACAATACGTGCTATTCACGAAACAGCCTCTGAAGATAGACACCAGTCCACTCCATTGGGGAGAGAGGGAAATTGCACCAACTCGAGCCATGAAGTATCTTGGCTTGATGCTGGACAGCAGGTTATCATATAAGCAGCAGACAGCTTTAATGACAAAGAGGGGTTATGGCGCCGGGGCAGCCATCGGCAGACTTGCGAACACACGAGGGGGCATGCCTACTAGACAGTTCTTAATGTTATACAAAACTCATGTCTGTGCTGCAACTGATTACGGGGGCCACGTTTGGATTAATCCTTACAAACACGGCCGAGCTATCCGCACGCTAGAATTGCTACAGAACAGAATGCTCAGAAAGGCTCTAGGTGCTGTACGCACCACTCCTATTCACATGCTCCACTTCGACACCGCGGTGCTGACACCAACCGAGAGGTTACACATGAAAGCCGAGACTTACATGTTGAGAACGCTCACGAGAGCTGGCGATCACCCCGCGCGTAACATCGTAACAAGTATTTTGCGTAAACCAAGGAAGAAGTTCACTTCTCCCTTGAATACAATGGCGCGCAACACACCAATGCTTGAGGGTTTAAAGGAGATGGAAACTATAGTAGCCCACCCTTTCGTACCCTGGGTACCTGCAACACTAAGCTTTTCACGAGCAGAGGATAAAGACCAAGCAAAAGCACAGCACACAGAATTGTGTAGACAATACCATACGTCATGGCACTTCTATACAGATGGGTCATTGGCTGAGGGACAAGTAGCAGCAGCCTGTGTGGCCAAGTTACCACACAACAGAGAGTGGGTTAGAAATTCTTACAGACTAGGCACTGACAGCCTGTTTACAACATACGAAGCCGAGTTAGTAGGAATCTATCTAGCATTAATGCAAGTAGAACGTGAGTTGATACCCCCACACGTCCCGACACCACATACCGTCTTCATTCATAGTGATAGTCAAGCGGTCCTGGCTGCGATCGTTCAGTTACAAACGACAAAGACAGGACAATACTTGATAAAACAAGTGCTTGACAAAATCAAAAGGATCAAAAGAATGAAAGGAAGAGAAGGAACCATAGTCCAACTGAACTGGATTCCAGGACATGTGGGCATCTATGGTAACGAACTAGCTGACAGAACAGCCAACGAGGGAAGGGCAAAATGTAATCATTACACCAACATTGACTTCACACTTAGGACTTCATACTCAGCAATGCGACGCAGAATGCGAGAACGCTACACAGCTCCACTGAAAATCGAAGCTTCGAAATTGTCAGTCCTCAAGTCCAATACCTCAAAAATATCAGCCGGAAAGCTGACAGCTGCAAAAACTGCTAAGATCCTCAACGAACTACCCAGAGCGACACGGTGCCTAGCAACCCAGCTACGTACAGGTCACTTCCCTACGACAAAGTCATATCGCTACCGATTCAAACTGATCGATTCACCTAAATGCAGGACGTGCGGCGTAGATGATAACATCTCGGACAGAGTATTTATATGTAGAAGACACATGATGACAAGAATGACCTTACGAAGAAAGATAACCAAGATCAACGTTCGGTTCGAATTAGGTCCAATGCTCAGGAACGCACAAGCTCTTCAAGCCCTTTACGAGTTTTTCAAACCGCAATTGACTACGTACCCAAGAGACTCCGATGATTCGGTGTAACCGAGAAAATTCCTGGACACGCAAATCACCAAGACATTTTACGACACTAGTCAAGGAACGCTTCCAACCGATTCAACGCAGCAATAAATTCCCACACCATAAAAGTATTGATGGACGCAGTTTAACTATGTATCGTCTTTACAAATATATATATATAGATCGTCCTCATTATTAATAAATAAAAAGACCAATGTCCAGACAAAGCAAGATGGAAATGGACCAAAGCGAAAGTAAAGTTTTATTTGATCGTCCTTTTAAAATCGATTGTTAGTGAAACTAGATGAGGACCCAACATTCTTTTACCGTCATAACCTTGAGTAGCAGTATCTAAGTCTTCAGATAAATTCACTTCCGTAGGCACCAGCGAACATAAAATTGCAAATAGAAATAAAGAGAACGAACCAGTATTCTTTGATCCCATCGTATACATTGGCTTGAGACATAATATACAAAAATGCTATCGTATCCAATACAAAAAATACCCCTCCAACATGCCTCACTGTTATATTAAACATATTTACTATTTAAGGTATAGATATACCAAAGTGATATAAGTGGTTGGCATACGAGCAGCCAGCATTAGAAAGTCTTCTTGCTATTTTTTTTTACTTTGAAAGTCTAATCAATTTTATTTACAAGAGACAATAAATTAACATTCCATTCGTAAGTAGTATCATTTGTACGGCAGTCTTACTGATGATGTCTAAGAATGTTCCACTGGGATTCGGTTAGTGAACAAGTCCTCTTTGACGAGTAGTCTTGCCGAGATGAGTATTGAGGAAAGCTTGGAGAATAAAAAACCACTATATAGACTCAATCTATGGTACCATGATTATATTCCAAATTGAATTTCATATGTGCATACAAGTGTGACTTTTTCCCGTCCGCCTGCTGGTTCGGAAGTACTCAAACCTGCCGAGGTATCTCACGTTGGTGAGTAGCTATACTCTACAGGTGCGCGTACAGTTTTCCCTTTAATATTACACCTCGTGGACTTGGTTGACTCCTCCCTTGAGGAATTTGCTATTATGGCATAAATGTCTCATTCGATTGTTGAGCTTCATCTTCAGGCGAAACTCCTGTTTCAAGTCTGTTAATACGTTTTCCATTTTCTGTGTCTCCTTTAGTCCTAGGTGTAGATCTCCATACTCATCATCTGTGTGTAAATGGGCACTTGTACTTATTCCTTATACAGTAGTATATGTGACGTGTTAAGTCCATTAATCATATTGAGTCCCTCTCGGGATATCTTTGTGCTAGTGTTACCTAATCTGCTGTATACCGCAACTTACATTATTTGATATTGAACTTACTATGAACTAAATTATATACTAATAAGTTACTATCTCACCGTGTCCCTATTCCATAGAAGGGCGACATACTGAATTCTAAGTGCTCTCACTAGAGGCACAGGTTCAATTAGCAAACATGTGTAACATATCGCATCACAACAATCTCCAGTACTATTTTATATCATATTATTTAATTTCATCTTCTTTTCATTTAATTTTATACTCATTTATTCTATTCAATTCAAGTTTAAACCCCGAAATGAAGTTCTTACTTTTTGCATATATTACGATTAACAAAACATTTTCATGTAAGACTGTGCTTCGCCAGCATGGAAGAACCAGTAATCACCTTCAGACTGTGTGAAATAGCCGCATTCTGATCTTGTATCTCCTTCACCATACTGCGCTCCCCACACTCCTTGATAATACAAATCTTCTTCGGTATACGCCTGATAAGTCATTCCAACCATATCATCCTGATATTTTTGGCCAAGATCCTTTTCCATGTCCTTATTTTCGTCATCATAAACGTACTCGACATAAATGTTTTCTTCTGAATCTTCAGCTTCATGTTCTTGTCGCTTATGATTTCTGTAAGGCGAAGCCCCCATAGCTGATAAGTGACCAGTTTCGTGCGGATACGTTGTATGATGCAACACCATACGAAAGCCACCGTTGACGGCAGACCCAACTTCTGTTCTTAACGGTTCAGTGACCCCATCTCTTATGGTATTTACATGTCCATTGAGTATAGAGAGGTCTATATTGTAACGAGTGCCTAAGGCATCTGTGAAACTATGTACACCCCTCTTCTTTGTTAGAAGAGCTCTGAAGGCTCCCGCAACGACAACAAGAGCAGAAACAGAAGCGACACCTACACAAGCATAAATTTGACCTGTTGCGCATACGCTCTCAGCTAATCGTAACGACCCCACCATGGCGCTGAACCACATCGCAGCGTGCGTACCACTAATTTGATTTCTTTTAGCAATAGACGTTTCTCCTAATATTTGCTCTCTTAACATTAAACTGCTAGGAGTGGGCTGAGACCGAACCACAGAAACAAAAGACACAGCTGTACAAATAAAAGCCAGAGCCAGGACTGCGAAAAGTGATTCGGAAAATCTATCATTTGATGAGATAATAGCCATAATGCTGATATGATATACAGTTGAGAAATGAAATAGAAGAGTATGTAGTTAATTTGAAATCCTATTTTTGCAGTGTTGGGTTTAGTCCGATTTATGCTATTGATATTGTTGGAACCTGAATGTTAAATACCTTTTATTATTGGTCACGAAGTATAAATACGTTATGTAATGATAATGTAAGATAATGGTTTGTGTACAAGATGCATCCCTTTATATATCCTTATTGTCCGCATGTTCCTTATTGCCCTCTTAACGATTCCGCATTCGGCGTTCCTATTATTACCTTGGTACCTAGCAACTAAATGGCGCCCTATTTTCTACCTTGTATATTTATTCTGTGCTTGACAAAATCGAAAGGATCAAAAGAATGAAAGGAAGAGAAGGAACCATAGTCCAACTGAACTGGATCCCAGGACATACGGGCATCTATGGTATCGAACTAGCTGACAGAACAGCCAACGAGGGAAGGGCAAAATGTAATCATTACACCAACATTGACTTCACACTTAGGACTTCATACTCAGCAATGCGACGCAGAATGCGAGAACGCTACACAGCTCCATTGAAAATTGAAGCTTCGAGATTGTCAGTCATCAAGTCCAATACCTCAAAAACATCAGCCGGAAAGCTGACAGCTGCAAAAACTGCTAAGATCCTCAACGAACTACCCAGAGCGACACGGTGCCTAGCAACCCAGCTACGTACAGGTCACTTCCCTACGACAAAGTCATATCGCTACCGATTCAAACTGATCGATTCACCTAAATGCAGGACGTGCGGCGTAGATGATAACATCTCGGACAGAGTATTTATATGTAGAAGACACATGATGACAAGAATGACCTTACGAAGAAAGATAACCAAGATCAACGTTCGGTTCGAATTAGGTCCAATGCTCAGGAACGCACAAGCTCTTCAAGCCCTTTACAAGTTTTTCAAACCGCAATTGACTACACACCAAAGATACTCCGGTGGTTCGGCGTAACCGAGAAAATTCCCGGACACGCAAATCACCAAGACATTTTACGACACTAGTCAAGAAACGCTTCCCACCAATTCAACATACCATTCAAATCCTCATGCTTTAAGAAGTATTGATGGACGCAGTTTAACTTTGTATCGTCTTAACAATATATTTAGATTTCATCATCATCATCATCAATTCGTAATACGGGTGGAATTGAATGTAAACAAGCCATAAAAAATTGCCGTAATTATAAAAAAAGATTCTTAATTTTATATTATCATATGCACCACTTAATTTACTGAAAACCGATTCGATGGCTTTCAAATACTATAAAGTGTAAAGTATGTATTTCCTTGCTCAAAAAGGAGCTGTATCTTCTTTGTTTAAGGAAACATCATTTCCTAAAAATGACAAGCTTTTTTTTTATTTGGTTCTCACTAGTGGGACCCTCAATAAAATCCATAGTACTTATTATCAGGAAATCAAAATGTTTTCCGATACAATGGTAGCTATTGCCGCCGCATTATTTGCGGTAGCGGCTGCTACTTATATGTCAACTTCTATGATGACTTTTGGTGGTGCATTTTCTTCAATGGTTTTGAAGGTTTAACGCATGGTTGTTCAGTTAATGGACTAGACAAAACCTGTATTGTCAATACTATTACAATAGTCGGCTTTTCAGTGACTTCGTGCAGTATAATTTGCAAATAATAAGGTGCGTCCAAGAGAGATAATAGGGAAGGTTATAAACAGATGGTAAAAAATATCGTTTATCAGGTAATCATGACATTTATCATAGATGGCACTAGATTATTTCAAGTTGCAGCTACTATTACGGAAGACTCAAAAGAAGATCCTGCTTAATAGGATGTTTGGGATCTTTTATACCAGTTCTGAGGCGATAATCTAGCTGTAACAGCTAAATTACTAAGGACAAGAAAGCTTGATGATTATCCCTTATGCATTTTAATACATACAACAGCCATATTATAGGCTTTGAGCCTCATAGGAAAGCTCACGACTATAATAGGTTATCTATTGATGATACGTGTGATAACCAAATTGTACACATTTGTATCCACAACACACCGAGATATGCTAGTTTGCACCTTATAAAGACATAGGAAGACAGGGGCTTACAATTTGTACGAGAATATGCCAGACACAGGAGCAGAATTTATTAGATACGAACTTAGCACTAATTTAGAGGCGCACTATGAAAGTCAATAACAATTCTATATACTGGGCGAGAAATGTCTCCTAATATGACTTAACAAATGCGATTCTGCGATTCCCCAAGAACAAGACACACTTATGGCCATAATGAGTTGAAACTAAACTACCTCTAATTTCTTTACAGGTTTACAGGTTTTTCTTTTCTTTTTCTGTATATAAATATATGTACAGTTTTGTTTTTGTCCCATGACTAAATAAACATAGATATATAGCGAAAACAACGTAAGGAGATAAACATTACACAGAACTATTATTGTTAATAGTTAACATATGTAAACATTTCATATTTCAAAATCCAATCATTTATAACTTGAAAACTTCTCTACTGACTTTTATGGGCTTCTCAAATAAATCACCAAACAATACAGAATACGGGGAATATAGAGAGTAAACAATGAAATCCTGTCGTAGATGGCCTATGCATGCGTAATATTTCTATCACAACGTATTCCACTTAATACAGTGAGCTTTAAGTGATGTAGTGAAGATAATAATTCAACACATGTCCTTCTGTAATAAAATGTACTTGTGCGATGCTTCGTTTCGGAAAGCATTACCCAGGGCAGTCCGAAAAACAGGCATAATAAACCACAGTACCGTTTAATTAGCAGCAGTCAGATTCATAGCTAAAGTTTTATCTTGTATTATTATACCTACATATGTTATCATAATGGGTAATCGACGAAGACTAAACAATAAGAGTAGTTGTCATTCGAGCTCTCTCATCCTCTCATCCTTGAATTGATTCCCATGATTCAAGAACATCCAAGCTAATATAAGCACAACAAATAAAACATTCCGTGGTAAGACCAAAATACATTATTAAAGAAGGTAATAAGCTAATTTTGTACAATGTTAGTTTTCTCTATAATTTGGTTGGATTTATTATCATGTATGGCAGCTAAGATAGGATCTCCCCCGCCATTCTTAATGAGGTATGCTACTTCAACTCCAAATTTGTCGGCTTCGTCCAAATTAGCAATTTTCTTAGTTTCATATCGCTCAATTTGAGTTACACCATCAAGTGTAGTAAGGTTAGCTCTAAAGTTTACTTCAAAAGAGTCTTCAATCTGATAAACAGTGGTTTCAACGCCGACTGGTGCTGAGCAACCTCCTTCAAGTGTACGGAGAAGTGCTCTCTCAATAGTTACTGCAATTTGGGTTTTCTTGCAATTTATTCTATCGGCATATTTGGATATATTCTCGTCGTTTATCCGCGTTTCCAATCCGAGACTACCTTGACCAACCGCATGTAAGAGTGTTGGTGATGTGAGTCTACATGTAATGCGCTTTTCATATTCATTAGAGAAACGCTTGAGACCTGCTGATGCTAATATAATTGCTGTGTATTCACCATTTGGATCATCGAGTTTTGCAAGTCTAGTGTCACTGTAGGATGTTAGATAAATATAATTGATAAGCAAGGGAATACTCACAGATTACCTCTCACATCCTTAAAATGTAATCTTGGAAAGCTCTTGCGAAGTTGAGCGACTCTTCTAATACTGCTAGTACCAATGACACTACCATCTGGAAGATCCTCTAATCTTTGATAAGAAAGACCTTTCTTTACAACTAAAGCGTCAGAAGGGTCTTCTCTCGCTGGGAAAGCACCCAGAGTGCAACCATCAGGAAGCTGCGACTGAACGTCCTTAAGTGAGTGCACAATCATATCAACAGAGTTATCTAAAAGTGCATTCTCTAATTCTTTCGTCCATAAGCCTTTATCGGCACCACCGAGTGTATAAAGCGAGGTGCTGTTATCTCTATCACCAGCAGTTGACATCCCGACGATTTCGACTTGCAGATCTGAGTGAAGGCTTTCAAGGGAATGCTTAACAAGATTGGCTTGTACCATCGCCAACTTGCTTTTTCTTGTGCCCAATTTGAGAATAGGCATCGTCGTTGAGTGTAAATTAGGAAGACAAGCATATAACATAATTAATAATAAAAAACTAATAAAGTGTCGCATGCATAGATTTTTTATGAGTCAACAAATATTTTAAGAGAAAAGAGTTCTACGTGATCGTATTTTTTGATGAGTTGATTATACAAGATAACATATTTACACATCGTCATTGGAGAATGAAAAGAGAGCATCCTTCCTTTCCTGTTCCCTTTCCCAGCGTCTTCTAATTTCGTGCAATCCGATGGAGAAAAGTACGAGCATACCAAGTACACCTAAATCTCTCAATGCGAGTGCTTCAGTTTGGAAAACAGCTTGTAAAGCAGGAATATAGACAAAGCACATTTGTGCGAATAAGGAAACTCCAACTGTAGTGAGAAGCATCTTGTTATCACCGAATCCACATGTTACACCTCTGTTTTGGAGTGCACTAGCAAGGTCCAAAACAACGAAGGCTGTAAATGTCATAGTTTGATCGCGTGTTGAAAATCCGTCACCTATTTCATAAGCGTAAATGAAAAGTACACCTGTGATAATAATTGATGCTGAAAAGAGTACTCTAGTGAGTAGTCTTTGAGTAATAACTGAAGCGTTCTTTGGACGTGGTGGGCGCTTCATAACTGATTTGTTGACTGGGTCAACACCGAGGGATTGTGAAGGAGGTCCATCCATAATAACGTTAATGAAGAGAATTTGCATAGCGTTGAGTGGGTTGCGCATGCGAAGAGCAGTTGAGATAGTGATCAAGCTGAGTGCAGCTACAGCGGTGGAAAGTTGGAAGCTTAAGAAGTTCTGAATATTATAGAATATACTCTTTCCTGGATGGTGCGTGAGTAATGAATAAGTAATTAGAAGGCAACTAACCTTCCTCTACAGCTGGAAGAAGTGTTGCGAAGTTGTCGTCGACGAGGATACAGTCAGCAGCTTCTTTGGCAACATCTGTACCTCCTTTACCCATACTAACGCCAATATCAGCCATTTTGAGAGCAGGTGCATCATTGACACCGTCACCAGTCATAGCAACAACCTTGTCAAGCTTTTGAAGGACACCAATAATTCTCATCTTGTGCTTTGGTGAGGTTCTTGCGAAGACGCTAACGCTGTTGATACGTTCCATTAATTCTCTCTCGGACATCGTATCAAGTTCTGCACCGGTGAGGCATTCGCTGGTGTCTCTACGTGAGTTGGTGATTGGAGATGATGGTCTGACACATAATCCTAATTCCCTTGCGATGGCCAAGGCTGTACGCTCTGCATCACCTGTGATCATAACGACGTGAATACCGGCTCTTTGAAGAGAAGCAATTGATGCAGCTACACCAGGTCTTGGTGGATCTTGCATACTTTGGAAACCTGTAAAGACGAATCCACCGGTGAAGTCGGTGACATTACTGCTTATACGATATGCCATACCTATGTTTCGAAGACCTTTGTCAGCACATTCAGCAGCTCTTGCGAAAATAAGGTTGCGAGTTGCATCATCGAGTGGTACCGTGTGGTGACCAGATGCAGCGAGGTAGGTGTCACAACGTTCTAAGACTCTCTCTAAAGCACCTTTGAGATAGTTGCATTCTGCTGGTACACCATCAGTGTCACTTGCGAGTGTTCCAGTCACGAATTGAACCTTAGTATCAGATGAGAAAGCCTGCTCATGACGACGTACGAATGTAGTACGTCTGTCAACCATTCCTTGCTCTTCAACGATATTGATGAGGGCTACGTCGGTTGGTTGACCAACGTTGTGGCCGTGTTCATCCTTGCGTGCGTTATTACAGAGATTACCAATAAGGAAAGTGCGTTCTAGTGCTGGGCTGATCTTGTCGAGTTTGTTTTCCAAAACGAGTGGACCATCTGGAACAGTAAACCCTTTTGTAACTGTCATGACGTTCTTCGTGAGTGTACCAGTTTTATCTGAACAAATGACGCTAACTGATCCGAGAGATTCAACCGATGGAAGTTTCTTTACGATGGCCTTACGTCTGCTCATGCGGAGAACACCAAGTGCGAGTGTGACAGTCGTGACAACTGGCAAACCTTCTGGGATGGCTGCAACGGCGAGAGATACACCAATCGTGAACATCTCGAGCCAGCTGCGTGATTGAATGATACCGATGACGAAGATGACACCAATAACAGCAAAAGAAATAAGTGAGAGTTGCTTGGCAAGTTCATCCATGGAATATTGAAGAGGAGTTCGACGTTCTTCGATGTCTTGCATCATTGTGAAGACAACACCAAATTCAGTTTCTGAACCTGTACCAACAACTAAACCTTTACCATGACCACTTCTGACAAGGGTACCCATGTGTGCAATACAGTTACGGTCACTAACACCAACGTTCATGTGAGTTGATGGTACAGTAGTTTTTTTAGTTGGCTTTGTTTCACCAGTGAGGTTACTTTCGTCTAATTCAAGATCGACAGCCTCAATAATGCGAATATCAGCAGGAACGCGGTCACCAGTGGAGAAGGTAATAAGATCACCTGGAATGAGATCGTTTGCGAGTGGTGATGAGAGTTGGCCACCTCTAATCAAATGACAGTAGTGTGGTACAAGCTTGTTGAGTGCTTGTAAGGACTTTTCTGAGCGTGTCTCTTGTACGAATTGAACAGTTAAGACGATAATAACTGCTAATGAGATACTAATTGCATCATCAACATTGCCTACTAAAGCTGAAACGACAGCTGAACCAAGTAAGAGAAGAATGAGAGGACTCTCGTAAATTTGTTGGAAGAATTTCTTGAATAAACTATCGCCTGCCTCGACAGAGAACTCGTTGAAACCGTACCTATGGCGTAACTCTTGCACGTCTGCAGTACTTAGACCGTTCTTTGGGTGAGTGTTAAGTTTAGCGATAGTTTGCTGGTGATAGTCAGTAAAGTGAAAAGACGTAAAAAATATAAATTACCTCAACAGAAAGTTTAGCATATTGTGCTGACGGGGTTGACGAATGAGCTGGATCTGATTCGAGCGAATGGACAAGCATTCTCCTTCTCTCTTCGGCTTCTTCCTTTTCTGCGGCTGCACTGTCAAAAGCGCTCGGGAGTTCTGATGGCTTCAGATGAGTAATCGATGGCTTATGAGCGAGTGACTCTATGGATGTCTTTCTAAACGTGGTGGAATAAGCGAACATATCCTCAGCGTCTGCTACAGTGGTTGGTTGAGTGTGTGGTGGTGTCTGGTGGGCTAATCTCGCTGCTTCCTCTGCAGTTGGGGGTACAACAGCTGGATATTGATAGCTTTTCAGACCTTCTGGTTGACTATTGTAAAGTGTTGAAGATGCACTACCAACCGGCTTCACTGGCTTTTGATCGCTCGTGCCAGAGTTTGTACGCTTCCTATCTCTAGCCATATCGAAGTTGGAACGCAAGAGTTATTCTCGCGTTTTTCCCAGAGGAATTTGCTAATAAAATAAGTAATTAAGGAATAAATCTATAGAGATTTCATTATATTCGTATATTCTTTATTATAACCACCATTCACGATCTCATACACGCACACGTCATTATCAAAACATGCATAGGAAATATATTCTGGAAACAAAGGAATTCGCCAATAAATAAAGTTTACATCTTCTCCAATGGTGTGAGTGTAAGCAAGCGCATTGCGCTACCGAGGACTGTAACAGGTTAGCTGGAAAGCTTTTATATGGAAATTCACCCACCATCCTTAGCACACATGAACAAGTAGAGACGTGCTTGTGCTAACTTTTGCTCTTGTCCCTTGACCTTCAAGATTTCAAGCAGACTAGATACGACGTGTGTCAATTGGAAGGCGTATGAGACAATGTTGTTCGGCTCATGTGTCTTGAGAGCGGTCTTAACAACATCTGGATATTGTGACAACAAGTAAACCAATTCTCTGGCCTTTGGTTCCGTGAGGAGGCTTGTGTCGACATCCTTAGTAGGATCCTCTGGGAGAACGGTCTCATCTGCAACCTTACGTTGGATTGACGATATTCTAACGTGAGCGTATTGAAGGTATGGACCTGTGTCACTGTGTTGGTGATTAGAAGATGTCGTCAGACAAGGATACTACATACCCCTCGAATGAAGTCATACGATCCCAAGCAAATTTGTAGTTCATGATTCTACGACCACCCATATCTTGGATCTTAACAGCACTCAAACCAAGAGTGTCGGCAGTCCATTCTGGATCTTCGAGTTGGTCATACTTATTAGTTGAGTCCTTCTTCATAACGTCCATCATGACAGACTTGGCCTCGTTGAGGATTTGGTCAAGGAAAACAGCAGTACCTTTACGTGTAGACATACCCAAAACCATACCAAAGTTGATGTGAAGAAGGTTCTTAGCCCAATCATAACCAATCAAGTCCATAGCTTTGAAAAGTTGTGCTGTGTGAAGATCTTGTTGAGATGCAATGACATAGATCATCTTGTCGAAATGGTATGTGTCGTAACGCTCGGCAGCAGCAGCAAAATCACGTGTCAAGTAGAGAGTAGTACCATCCATCTTCTTGACGACGGCTTTACCCAATTTGTACTCTTCCAAGTCGATAATTTGTGATTGACCCGATTGCTTGATAAGTCCTTTTTCAGTGAGAACGTCAATAGCTTTGTTTTGATTTTCTTGGGAAATTTGTGATTCACCAGAGTAGACATCAAAGTGGATGTTAAGACGTGCGTAGGTGTCCTTGTACTTTTCAATTGAGAGGTCTCTGAATTGCTTCCAGAGGGAAAGTGGACCTTCTTCACCATCTTCCATACGCTTAAAGAAACGTCTAGCTTGATCATTGATGGTATTGCCTGCTTCAGTTGGAGCGGCTTCTTCTTCAGCACCTTCCTCGTCATCTTGGGCTTTCTTGCCGAGCTTTTCGTCTTCTTCCTTTGCTTCGGTGTTGATACGGACGTAGACTTCAAACAAGTGTGCGATAGGGTCAGCCTTAAGCTTTTCTTGGCTACCGTAGCGTTCGAAACCGACACCTAACAAACCTAGGATATGAGTTAGAACGAAAAGTTTATAATTAAATTGAAACGATACTAACCAAACTGCTTTCCCCAGTCACCGAGGTAGTTCATACGAGTAACTTTCCATCCACATGCCTCGTATAAGTTGGCCAAGAAGGCACCAATGATAGTAGAACGTAAGTGACCTGCGTGGAAAGGCTTTGCGATGTTTGGTGAGCTGAATTCGATAATGACGTGTTTTCCTTGACCAGCTACAGTGGATGTACCGAATTCAGGTTTACCTGTAGGTGATTTGTTGGACATAGTGTGGATCTGGTCCAAAACGTCTCTAATAAAGTTCTTTGTGGTAGCTTGGAAAGTGACAAAACCTTGTTTAACGATGCAAGTATCGATGTACTCATTTGGCTTGAATTGGTCATGGACCTTCTGTGCATGTTCTTTTACATCACCAGGAAGTCTGAAACGTGGGAGTGCGATGTGGAAATCACCATTTTTTGAACCAACGTGTACACCTTCAAAAGCCTTCTCTAAAGGTAAATCGAGCGTCTTATTGAGTTCGAGTGCACATGCAGTTCTGTAGCTATCGAGGATACTACGTTCAGGTTCAGTATTTTGAATGTATGGGAGTTGAGTTGACATCCTGCGTATATTTAAAACTGGCTGATAAAATCTTCTCAATATAATTGTCGTCGATACGCCTTCTTGAGAAGTTCAAAGGAGAAAGAGATGACAGAAATTCAGAGAAATTTTAAAAAGCAGCGAGTTTTAGGGGACGATAGTGAGGAAATTAGAAAGGATGAACAGGAACTAGAACTTGAAGCTGAGCTTTTTAACGATAGCCATCAGTTCGGTAAGCCAGAGGATGACATGAGCGAGGACGAGGTAGGATAGTTTCTTTATAGAATGATCTATCTAATAAATTACTAGCCATTCTTTATTGATGAGTCTAAGCCCTCTCAAGCAGAAGCCCTATGGGAAGACGAAGACGATAAGAATTTTGAAATTTCGTTAGCAAGCAACGCAAAGTTACGCAAACTGAGAAAAGAAGAAGGCGAAGACATTATTGGCGGTGATGAGCTTGAGTCTAGATTGAGAGAAAAGTTGGTGCTTCCTTATTTCCTGACTAGTGTAAGCTAACAAAGACAAGGTTCAAAGCTATAAATCCAACCCCTAGTTGGGCTACCCAGGCCAAGAATAAGCGCAAACAACGCGAAGACGAAAGTGAGGACGAGGATGACATTCTCAACTCAACAGGTCTCAATACACTCACAAATAGGAAGACACGCCTGAAAGCAGGTGAAATAAAGGTAGAAAGACTCAAAGATGTCGTACAATCTGATCAAATTAATATCGTCAATGTAGAATTCCATCCTATTATTAACAATTTACTTCTTGTCGCGCAATCTGACAGGAGATTAAAGATTTACAACGTTGAGGGCTCTAAGAGTACACTAGTACAACAGTTACACCTCAAAGATATGCCAATCACAACTGCGATTTTCAACCCAACAAAACCTTCAATTTTCATTGGTGGCCCACGCCCATATTCTTACATATACCACCTCGAAGATGGCAGTGTACAGCGCTTTAAACACACAGAGGGTGTCTTTGGTACACATGCAAAGTTCAACATTGATGGCACTATGATCGCTTTGAAAGCAAGAAGAGGATATGTAGAATTATTGAGATGGACAAACTCGTCTTGTGTACCAATCGGAAATGTGAAGATGAACAGACCGGCAGTCGACTTTGCTTGGGGAAGGAATAGTAACACAATTTACATCATTACGGATAACTCCGAGATGAGCATCTGGGATGCAGCAAGGAGACGCTGTATACGAACTTGGAAAGACAGTGAGAATTTTTCACCTTCGACAATAGCTGTTTCCAGAGATAACACTTTCATTAGTGTCGGCTATAGCAGCGGTATTGTCAACATTTACGAGGTCGAATCATTAAAACTACTGAAATCATTGGGTAACCTTACCACTTCTATTAACCACCTGGCTTTCAACAAAGACACCCAACTGCTTGCGTCCACATCTGCCGAAAAGAATGACCAATTGCGCCTGATTCACTTACCTTCTTTGACTGTTTATCAAAATTGGCCAACATCCAACACTCCATTAGGGAAAGTACAAGCGATAGATTTCTCTACTGATGGCCGATGGATTGTGATTGCTAATCAGAAAGGCAAATTACTCCTGTACCACGTTAGGCATTACAGTGAGAAAGTGGCATATTGAGAAATCTTTACGTTTTTTTGTACTCTTATTACTTGATAGAATACATAATTTATTGACAAAAGTAAATGTAAAGATAAGGAACTGATGTCTTTAAGTTTTGTATGGTACCATTTTCTATCTTATTTTACAAGACCAGTTCATCCGAACATCATGAAGCTGGTACACTATATACTATTCCTCTCTGTCTTGCGTACCGTAATGGTAAGCCCTAGTACGTCCAAGATTGCGCAGAGTATCACGGTAGTTACTCTGCTTTAGAAGACCCAGGAGACAGTAGCCTGGGACATGGATTCAAGGGAGGCAAAAAAAAAACTCCTATTATTTTGACATGTGATCATCTGGAAGCCAAAGTGCGACTACGATGATACAGAAGCAAGACATTTTACGTGTCAACAGGACCATGATAATCATGACTCTCACTGGGCTGTCTCAGTAATACAAACGTAATAATCGTAGTATTTCAGAGAGCTACAATCTTACTTGTAATCAGGTCAAGTATTTTATGTATAGAGAATACGGGTACCCAACGAAATTGTTTTAGTTCGCGAATACCGATTTGAAACATAAGATTTCTAAAACTTCCTTCACGTTGCTAGGTAATGCCATAGATAGTTGAAGTATTGACCTATAGGTCAGTTCCTACCACTCAAGCCATATCGTTACCAATTCAAACTGATCGATTCATCTGAATGCAGGAAATGTGGCGCAGATGATAGCATCTCCCACAGAATCTTTATATGCAGAAGACATATGATAGCAAGAATCACATTAAGGGGGAAGATAACTAAGATCAACACTCGGTTCAAATTACGCCTAATTCTCCGGAATGCATAAGCTTTATAAGCCCTTTACCAGATTTTCAAAGCGTAATTGACCACGCACTTCAAGATACTCCGGTGGTTCGGCGTAACCGAGAACATTCGAGGAAACACAAATCATGAAGACATTTTACGACGCTAATCAAGAAACGATTCCAACACATTGGACACGTTCTTTCTAATCCTCATACTATGAGAACTATTGACGAAACTTTGATTTGCAAGTTTTAACAATATATATATATATATATTTCATCGTAAATTGTGAACAACACTAAATATCGCTTTTTCAACTAATCCCGCATTTTTAAGTATCGCTAGTTGATTGAACATTAACATCAGTCACCACTAGCATGTCATTTTCCATAGGTTAGGTTAGGTTAGGTTAGGTTAGGTTAGGTTAGGTTAGGTTAGGTTAGGTTAGGTTAGGT
>NW_006531998.1:0-13281 GCF_000263375.1 Wallemia mellicola CBS 633.66
GGCATACGTGGGTGTTGCAGGCAAGTAATTAGGTGTTACCCTTTGCTCCCTTAATTCGTGTAACTGCTGCTCGAATCTGTGGGACATCTCCTTGAGAGATTTGTCGTGTTTGTCCTGCTCTTCACGTATGCACTTTTTGAATGTGCTTTCTAACTCACCTTTTAACTTCCCGACGGTTTGCGTCATCACATCGGTGAGATGCTCAGCTAACGAAAGTATATCAAAACTACGCGCTCCGTAATTTTCATTAGCGGTTCTGCGTCTCTTATTTAAATTAGTATTGAGTCTTTGACTCTGTCTCCTCCCGTGTTGCGACGCGTCGAGATTTCCTCGCGCGTCAGCAGCACCGAAATCGAACGATATATCGTTTAAAAAGTGCTCACCTGTGAATTCGGCGCTTGCGGATTCACTGGGAGGGTTTTTATGCCCCTCCGGCAAATCGGCCGATTTTCGATGATGATCGTCCATCTAAACTTTATATTAATTGCTATAAATTAGGAATTAGCTTTTTTTTTGTCTTACATTATTTTGATGCTTAGCGAAGGAATCAACAACTGGAATCTAGTACAGTGGTAAAGTCCAACGGTAAAGTCGGATAGTGGTTATTCCGTTGATTTCAAGCTTAGTTGCTTTCCAAGTATCTTGGAGATTGTCAATGCCTTGTGCGTCGAGAGTTCGAATCTCTCCTTTACCAGGTTCCTTTTTTGTTTTATTTTTCTATGTTAGTATGCAAATGTAATTTTTGCAAGCGTATCCTTTTATAATAGTACTTTTATCCAAGAGTAACTTTCTTGTACGCTCAATTCAAGAAATTTATCCTATTTAGGGTATCCATATTTTCCTGTCTTTAATGAACTATAAAAGTGTTTCAAGGTATAAAAATGTAAAATTATTGAAGTGAAATGTACAAATATCCTTTTTCGAAATCGTCACCAAAGATGACTTCAATTATCCCTAACAATTAGTCGAGCATGGATCATGAATTATGTAAGTCGAAGTTGGTTATCAAAACTACACAATTATAGGTCATTAGAAGTATAAAAGTATCGCAATTTATCTATGACAAGAGACATTCAGTGAATGTTATAAAAGCAGAACGTAAAACGTTTAGATTCTGCTTGAAAATTTGGTGTATGTCAGAATTTGAAAGTAACTGAGTTAATTTCAGCAGGTTGCTTAAGCTTGAGAAGTTAAAAAACTTATGTGTGATTTTTAATTGTGGTTTCATGACTCTGAGGTTCACAGCTAAGTTAGAAGAGTTGGAGATTTTCACAATAAGAGATCACTAACTCATGACAATATAGACAAACAATTTGCAAAACAAAAACTCAATAACTTTAATTTTTGTCACAGTAAGAGTAAACTCGTATTTAGACTCATTTCCTCGCCAGGTTGACTTTGAGATGAGTTTAAACGCTTCTTCTTATGGACAGGTATCACGCGTATGTTGAAAATGACAACGAAGTAATTCTAGCATCGCTTTTAGAATGCTATGCATACCTTACATACTCCAATCATCTGGAATATTACGATAATAAATTGACTGCATGTCGATCTGGAGTGCTATTTTAATTCAAAAATGGCTAACACGTTCGACTTGGATAAAAATAAAATGAATGAATAAAATTAAATGAAAATGATTACTCAATCAACTGTCTAAATTTCTCTTGAATTTCCTGGAAAATGGGTCGTTAATAATTATATGCGTAATGTATTCTTACTCACGGTATTAAGTTGATCGAACTTAGCTGTGATATCCTCTTTACCTTGTGAAGGTGATTCAAACTTCATCTGTGAAAGTTTGAACATAACATCAGAAACACCTTCTTTGATGTTGTTGTATGTTAAGTCACCATCAGCGATTGCATTTTGCGCTTGTTCATTGAAAGTGATAAAGTTGTTAAGCATACCAGCAGTCTTGTAGAATGGACAAAAGCGATCGTATTCACTCATACCATTTTGTTGGAGGAAATCATCCTTCAACATTCTTGCTAATTCTAATGTAACCTTGTCATTTTCACCTAATGCACTTTTACCAACGAGTTGTACGATTTCTGCTAAATCTTCTTCTTTTTGTAGGATTGACTTTGCTTTTGAACGTAAATCTATAAATCCTGGTGCGTTTTCTTCGTAGTATGGCTCAAGGACGTTCGTGTATTTTGAGTAGGAGAGGTTCCAGTTAACAGATGGGAAATGCTTTCTTTGAGCAAGCTTCTTGTCCAAACCCCAGAAAACCTGGACAATACCGAGTGTAGATGAAGTAACAGGATCTGAGAAGTCACCACCTGGGGGAGAGACGGCACCGACGATAGAAACTGAACCTTCACGGTTTGGTGATCCAAGAGTGCTTACGCGACCTGCTCTTTCGTAGAAGGAGGCTAATTTACCACCAAGGTAGGCAGGGTAACCACTATTATAGTTGTTAGATTGTAATATCATAGGTAATTTTACCTACGAGTCAGCAGGCATTTCAGCCAATCTACCAGAAATTTCACGCAAGGCTTCTGCCCAACGGGAGGTAGAGTCTGCCATCATGGCAACGTTCTTACCCTGATCTCTAAAGTATTCAGAAATTGTAATACCAGTGTAGATGGACGCTTCACGTGCTGCTACCGGCATATTTGATGTGTTTGCGACAAGTGCAGTACGTTTCATAATAGGTTCTTCACGACCATTTACTTCAATAGTGAGTTCAGGGAATTCAAGCAATACTTCAGCCATTTCGTTACCACGTTCACCGCATCCAACGTAAACGATGATGTCAGAGTTAGAGAACTTCGAGAGAGCTTGTGAGATAACAGTTTTACCACAACCGAAAGCACCAGGAATAGAAGTTGTACCACCTTGAACACACGGGAACAGACTGTCGAGAATACGCTGACCGGTGAGAAGTGGGTAGTTTGCGGTGAGCTTCTCAGTGACTGGACGTGGAGCTCTGACTGGCCAGAGTTGTGCCATTGTGTGATTGGATTTTTTGCCTTCAAATTCAGTTTCAAGGACGACATCATCAACGTTGTAAGCACCCTTTTCTGCGATATGAGTGACAGTACCAAGAGCGCGTGGGTTGAGCATCATTTTATGATCATTAAGGAGTGAATTCTCGTATACGCTACCGAAAATATCACCACCAGATAAGTGATCGCCGATTGCGACAGAAGGGTTGAAGTCCCACTGGATGGATCTATCGAGTGCATCTGTGTTGATACCTCTAGGGATATAGATTGATTGAGATTTCTCTCTAATACCCTTCAAAGGACGCTGTATACCGTCATAAATATTGGACATCAAACCAGGACCAAGTTCGACTGATAATGGCTTTCCAGTGCGGAGTACGGGATCACCAACGGTTAAACCTGAAGTTTCCTCGTAGACCTGCGCTATAGCTAACTTCCCTTCTATTCTGATAACTTCACCAATGAGCTCGTCATGGCCTACTCTAATCAGTTCGTACATAGCCACGCCATCCAAACCTTGTGCTACAACAACGGGACCAGATACACCGTATACACTACCCAGATTAGACTCTCGTTCTTCGTCAGATATTTTCTTCAAATTTCTAGTCATCGTGGTTAGAGTTTAAGATAAACGGTCAAATGCCAAAAACGCATTCAATACATTACCCGCTATCTGGATTGTTTGCTCTTAACAAGCCATCCGGTATCACTTCTATGGCTTTGCTAGATTCCTTGAAGCCTTTATTTGGATACTCGCAATTGTTTAAACCGCACGAAGATGCTCCTCCGCCTCTACCATCTGATAAGAAGAAGAAAGGAAACAAATGGCGTAAGTCTAGAGGCGGTGGTGCACGAGGAGTGGGTGGTTATGCAGTCAAAGTTGGTCAGGGTGGTACATTAGACCCATTAGCAGACGGTGTACTCGTCGTCGGTCTCAACAAGGGTACAAAGAAGCTCGCAGATCTATTAAACTGCTCGAAAGAGTACACAACAATTGGCTTACTCGGTTGTGAGACAGACTCTTACGATTCAGAAGGCGCAGTAGTATCAAAATCACGCTGGCAGCATATAACAAAAAGCGATATAGAGGATGCATTAGAGGGTTTTAGAGGTGAAATAGACCAATTACCACCAATGTGAGTGTTCTCCTCGCATGTTTGCTTTGCTTAACATCTCGCTTAGCTTTTCGGCGATCAAAATTGAAGGAAAGAGATTGTTTGAGTATGCCAGAGCTGGAGAGACTCCACCTAAACCAGTAGAGAAGAGGAAGTGCACCATACATTCTCTTACATTAGAGGAATTTATCCCTGGAGACAAGCACGCGTTTAGATATCCAATGAAAGAGCTTAGCAGTGAGGATAAAGAAGCAGCTCAGAAAGCACAGGAGTTTGTTGCTAGTGGGACTGACGACAAGAGTGAAGAGAAAGCAGATGATGAAAAGGTCGACAAGGTACTGGAAGGAAGTGAGGAACCACAAGAGGAACCAAGTGAGCAAGCCGATAAGGAGGTACGTCCACCGACAGCTTTCAAGCTCCGGATGACAGTCTCTGGTGGCACGTATGTGAGATCAATTGTCCACGACCTCGGACAAGCGCTCGGTTCATCAGCACACGTTGTCGAACTCACAAGAACACGTCAAGGGGAATTTGCACTTGCAAATGCATCGACAGAAGATGGTGGCGTCTCAACTGGTAGTAACGTTCTCGACTGGAGTGTTTTCGAAAAAGCCCTCGCTGAGAAAAGCGATGAATACAAAGAAGGCGAGCTCCAGGAGTGGGAACAAGACCTCATGCGGGTTATTAGAACGGATATATAGAATGTAAAAATTATACATATTAATTTATTCAGTCGATGGTGTAAAATTTTCTCTTTCTTGGAAGAGTATGTTGAGTGGTTTGAAGAGTTGATCTGATGGGATTTTCTTGAGATCTTCCCAGTTAATCCAGGACCAACCCTCGCACTTTTGAGGCTCTGTCGTGACGGGTGCAACATCAGTATTGTGCTTTGCACACATGAAGATAGTGACGTAGTGTTGTGACTCAGTCATACTGCTGACGGCTGTACCAAACCGCCAGTTGTCTAGCTTAAGTGAGGTTTCTTCTTCTACTTCTCTGGCGGCACACTGTGTTGTCATTAGGGATGTTTGTCATGGAAAAGATAGCACACCTGTTCGAATGATTCACCGTACTCGAGGTGTCCACCTGGCAGGGCTGTGATATATTAGCTATGACTAGCGCTCCATAGAGTGGACATACCGAGTGTACCTATATCGTTAGGAGTCAAGCAACGTAGAGAGAAGACTCACCATGACCTATACTGTTCAGCCTCCTACCAATCAGAATCTGATTGTTTTTGTTTAGAATAAAGCAACCGACGCCTACTTTGATCATCGTTGTAGCTAATCGAGTATGTATATTTATAAATTCTTCTTATTAAGTTACTATCATCATGTCACTCAGAGTACTCATCCTCGGTAATGGGGGTAGAGAGCACACATTAGCCTACACACTCGCAGAATCTAAACTCGTAGAATCTATCGTCGTAGCACCGGGAAATGGTGGTACTGCAGATATCAAAAAGTGCAAAAACTTTGAGTGCGGCCACGCACCTAAGGATTTCGCCAGATTAGTTGAATACGCGGTAAACAACGACGTAGGTTGCAGTATATCTCTATCCTTCTCTCGGAATAACATCGTTAGATAAACTTGGTAATTCCAGGTCCTGAACAGCCATTAGTTGACGGTGTAGAGACTCACTTTAGAAAAGGTTAATTGGTTTTTCATTTTCATTTCTTTATTAACAACCCTCAGCTGGTATCAGCGTCTTCGGTCCATCACAGACAGCTGCACAATGCGAAGGTAGCAAAACATTTGCTAAGGATTTCATGGCTAGACACAATATACCAACAGCTGCATTCCAAAACTTCACAAAAGATCAATCACCAGCAGCGAAGGAATACGTACGTCAATCATACGCAAATGGAATTAGTTTGGTCGTAAAAGCAGACGGTTTAGCAGGTGGAAAAGGTGTTATCATGCCATCAACAATGGAAGAGTGTCTCCAAGAAGTCGAAAACGTACTCGAAAAGCAGCAATTCGGTGCAGCCGGTTCTTCCCTTGTCTTAGAACAGCTCTTAACTGGTCCAGAACTCTCTGTTTTGGCTTTCACTGATGGTTACACTGTACACGCTCTCCCTGCCGCCCAAGACCACAAGCGTATTGGTGAAGGTGACAGTGGTCCCAACACCGGTGGTATGGGTGCATACACACCTGCCCCAGCTGAAACTCCAGAGGTACGCAAGGAATGCCTTCGTATTATCAAGAACACCGTTGATGGTATGCGTAAAGATGGTTTCCCAATGGTTGGTATGCTTTTCACTGGTTTCATGGTCGATCCAACTGGCGTCAAGGTTCTTGAATATAACGTTAGATTTGGTGACCCAGAAACACAAGCCCTTTTACGTCTTTTGTCACCTGAATCTGATCTCGCAGAGATTATGAAGGCCTGTGTTGACCGTCGTCTTGACTGTGTTAAATTCTCACTTAGAGAAGGTGAACACGCAGCTTCTGTTGTTTTAGCATCCGGTGGTTACCCAGGAAAGTATCCAACTGGTGTACCTATCAAGATCAATGATTTACCTAAAGATGTTGTTGCCTATCATGCTGGTACAGCTATCAAGGATGGTCAACTCGTCACAGCTGGTGGAAGAGTTCTTGCTGTTTCTGCATTCGGCTCCACCCTCAGAGAAGCCCTTGATAAGGCTTACAAGGGTGTAGATGCTATCGAATTCGAAGGTAAAACTTTCAGAAAGGATATTGCTCATAGAGCACTCAAGGAGAACACCGAAGAAGGTATGACCTACGCCCAAGCTGGTGTATCCATCGAAGAGGGTAACAGACTCGTTGATCTCATTAAACCAACTGTGAAGGCAACTAAGAGATCAGGTGCCGATGCTGATATTGGTGGATTTGGTGGTGCCTTTGACCTCAAAGCTGCTGGTTTCAAGGACCCTATTTTAGTTTGTGGTACTGATGGTGTAGGAACCAAGATTAAAATTGCTCACAACACAAAGATCCACGATAGCGTTGGTAGGTTTGCTCCATTCGAGTAGTCTGCGGTTAACAACTATTACAGGTATAGATCTTGTCGCTATGTCTGTAAACGACCTTATCGTACAAGGTGCTGAACCTCTCTTGTTCCTCGATTACTACGCATGCTCTAAGTTACAGGTCGATGATGCCGCTGCGGTTATCAAGGGTATTGCAGAGGGATGCAGACAAGCCAACTGTGCTCTCATTGGTGGCGAGACCGCGGAAATGCCAAATATCTACACAGATGGTGAGTATCATGGATGGTATCATCACACCCCTGACAGACCCTCTAGATGACTACGATCTTGCCGGTTTTGCAGTTGGTGCTGTCGAGCGCCCAGAAATTCTTCCAAAGGATAACATCAAGGAAGGCGACGTTCTCGTCGGTGTTTCCTCATCTGGTATCCACTCCAACGGTTACTCACTTGTGCACAAGATTATCGCACATGCGTTCGGCAGTGATATCGATTACCGCAGCATAAAAGCGCCATGGGGCGAACGTTCAGTAGCTGAAGAATTACTTACTCCTACTAAGATCTACGTTAAGTCAACCCTCCCAGTTATTAGAGAGGGTTTAATTAAGGGTATGAGCCACATTACCGGTGGTGGATTCACTGAAAACATCCCACGTGTACTTCCAAAAGGCTTAGGTGCTATTGTGGATGCTAACACCTGGAAGCGTCCAGCTGTTTTCGACTGGTTGCAAAAGAATGGACGTGTTGCATCAAATGAAATGGCACGCACATTTAACAACGGTATTGGTATGGTACTCGTCGTCGACGCACAAGATGCCGAAAAGGTAGTACAAGGAATCAAGAACACAGGTGAAAATGAAGTACATGTTATCGGTAAAGTCGTACAAGGTACTGAAGTTGAAGTTGTAAATGTTCAAGGTTGGGAGAATGCTTAAAATTGCTTTCTATAATTTTTCTTTTTGTTGTTAGTCATGCATAGTGGATTTTGTCATAGAAATTCATATCTTGATTGGTGGATTGAGAGAAACGTAAACTGGTCTTCCTGTACTCTTGACGTTCCTACTCGTAGACAATAACGTGAAAGTGTCGTTTGTCGTATTTAAATGTACTTCGAACTGATCTGCATCCACGAAGGAAGAACCCAGGTAGAGACCTCTTTCATTGCAGCTCACGTAGCCAGCTTCCAGTTCATTAGTACGTAGTTTGAATTTACCATCGTGTGTGTTCAGTATTTCAAACGTAGTATAGCTCCCGAAAGAGCTTGGCAAGAGTACGCCTTCCTCGGACGTTATCTGCTTATCTTCGTCTGTATATAATACCAATTTATGGTAGTTTGGTAAAACTATCTTTGCACTAGCCATGATTGTATTTCCTTAAGGTGAACGTCACTGTCAAGCCAAAGCCGCTGGCCAAAGCGAGGAACATATGAGCATTGTTTGTTGGCCGTGCATAGAAGAAATTTTGTCAAAGGAGACAAATAAACATTTATGATCTTTATTCATTTCCACATTTGTTAGCTTTTACAATCCTCGCTTATATGTTCATTCCTTTGTCTCTTTGAACAAGGGTATCAGCACCTTTGAGCATTCACAGTTAGCAAGTATAATGTATTGATCTAGATCTGTTATACAAATAACTTCCTTCTCGAAGTTTTTCTTGTTACCCTTATCGCTACCCTCGGAATAGATGGAGTCCTGGTTTGATGCGGAATAAAAAAGAAGAGACAAAAAAGAAACTTCCAAATAGAGCGTTGTGTCTCCTTTTTAAAAGGTTTATCCATTCATTTATTTAAATTTTCCATTTAATAAGCGAACACTTTGTGGGTTCAAACCTTCCTAGTTTGCCGATTCAGGCTGCAGCTGCATAAACCGGCAAACCATTACATGCATTAAGTGGAAACTTCCCTATTTATCCCGAATTACGTTTCATACTCTTTACTAAATGATCTATTGGAGACGCTAAGTCCTTTATCACGTTGCTATCTATCCATCCCTAATCCACTCCTGCATTCACTGAAGCTTCAATAGTGAAATTATTATTGTTGTAGCAACTACTTATCAAATTAAGACATATAAGTTCTTGTCTCATGTCATATTGATGATTTACACACCCACATGACACTACTTCTTCCGCTTAGCGATACAATCAAAACAAAACATCATAATGTTGGAATTCGATACATAAGTTAAACACACAGCTTCATTAAGTTGCTAGTAGGAAGATATCGTAATAAGAGGGCAGTACGGAATAAGATGTGGTCAGAGAGAATAAATAAACAAGTGGACAATCAAAAGTATATAAGTAATTCAATCTTCTAAAGGAACATTTTACCTATATGATTTAAGAAAGAAAAAGAAAGAAAAGCCATTTGAACATTTACTTATAGGAATACCTTCAGGTTTTTGCGATAAAGACTAGGTTGTAGTGAATGTTTGATTATTTCATATAGGAAGACAATTTAATAGCTATAATGGCAAAAATATACCTTATATTCATAGTAATCATCCTCATACCTTTCACAGTAATATATGCTAAAGCTAATCATCACAACTTCACTAAGTATAATAATAGCATAACCAAAATCTGATTTGGAAAGTATGCTTCAAGAGCTCATATCTGTCCGCAGTGTCTCATTCCAATTTCCGAGAATCTCAAAAGTAACAGTAACTGAGAGTCGTAAACAGTATTTCTGTCACCCAAATTAATAGTCTGAGGGTATAATAAGAGATACAGGAGTGTTGCGTGGGTATTTGTCAGGAATTGAGGTAACGTGTTGGTTGCTAACGCGGTCAAAGGCATAAATTAGGGATCTTTTAGAAAAACTGATATAAGAAATAGTGAATTGAAGAGAATGGAGTATTGTGGTCCTGATTGATTCACTAATATAGCTGTATATATGAAGAAGCTATAGATATGATGCTGAACATAGCTTCCTTCTCTGATCAATATGTAACGAGTTTAATGATTTATAACAACACATACCTTAACAGGCTCTATTAAATTAAATAATTTTGACGACCATATCTGTTACATCCCCCATTTTCCAAATCTCATCCTATGAAGCACCCCCAGCAGGTGTATATTAATAATTTATGAAAAAAAACATCAAAATTATTTAGCTATACAAAAAGACCCAAAGTTGAAAAAGTACTTTTTGATAAAGGTACAAAAACGAAACTCCCTGTCTGGGAGTTGAACCCAGCTCTCCCGCGGAAAGTCTGAAACCAGAAGTTCTTGACAAGCGGGCGTACTAGCCGATATACTAACAAGGAACCTGTCAGTGGACTCGCAAACTGATATGTGTATCCCAACTATAGTTGCGTGGACCGATAACAGCAGGAAAGGGGCCGATATTATCATACGACAGGTATAAGCTAGTTTTCCTGTCTAAATTCGGCATACATGTCAGATGACGTATACTCACTATTTATAAATCAATCAATACTTGCCTTATCTTATCAAGAGATGGCTACACCGTAGTGATAGAGTTGGAAATAACAACACCATGTAAGTGACGGCATCTACAACCACTTGCACGCGGACAATAGATGTGCATCTGTTAGATCATCACTAGTATATCATCCCCTTACATCAAATTTAAATACAGCGTTGAATAAATTCGCAGGAGAAAGGACACGCCTTCTTCTTGCGTTCAAAATAATTTTGTTATCCTGAAAATGAAACACTTTTTTGAGGATTCTTCTTTTACGGGATTATTTCATATAGTTTCCATTACCTCATTGTCCTCATTGTCCTATTTTTATAATAATTAAAGAAAATAGTGGAAGTTGTATACATCAAGAGCCATATTTCATAATATTTTCTATGCAAATGTATCGCTGGACAAAATCGTTGGTATAAGTGTTCTAACTCTAAAACACACCTAAATTATAATTTCATTTACGTTTTTGAAGTCAACATGTCACATGGTATCATCTAGGGTACCAGTTGAAGTTCTTCAGTTCAGTTTTTAACTACTTCAGGCTTGAAAGGTTTGGAGTTTACTTTTTAAATCAACCACAGGGATACACATTCTTTGAGGTAAAGGTGCTAACTTTTTTACGTACAATTATATCATTCGTTGAGCAATAATGCGTAGTTTTGTTTGTTCTGATACAAGGTTAAACATATTTGAAGAATCCAATATGATTTAAATAATCATAAAACCATTAAATCAGCAATAAATGGTAGCACGTGATTTTATCTTTCAAATACTTATTCAACTTACTGAGATTTCCCTTCATGCATAGATTGAGAGGCAAAAATGACGGGAATCAATTTATTAATTTCCAAAATATACTACAAGATATGCCAACATACATAAATTATTTAAAATAATTCTAGAAGCGGTATGACCATCTTGTGATAAAACGCGAAGACTTGGAGTCATGAAGGTGTAAATAAGGCTATATCAGCAGATTTAGTTTTTGGGGCAATTAAAACAGCATACATCGTATTTTAAAGTCAAATCACATCTGCTTATAATATAATGCCAGTGCCGTTACTCAAACTTTAAAAGGTTTAGTAATAATACGTAGATTTATCATTCGTAAGAAATACATTTAATATTCTTTTGAGGATCGTCAAGCCAACCATTTTTTGGAGCACAAGAGTGAACGCTAACTAAAAGGATACTTATAACTGCTGATCATGAGCAAATAACCTATCTCTTAAATTTTTTACTCTACAATATAGATTGTTAGTCCACCTCTTATAACAGCAAATTTGAGAGTATACTATGATCTATGGCGTGTTTGTAAATTTTACATCTTTTCCTTTAGTAACCTGTTATTCTTGCAAAATACATCGCTTCTGGATTCTAAGCGTACCCGATTTGAATTTCAGAATAGAATGAAAGATTCACATTTCACTTCAGAACCATCAAACTGGCAGATCAACATGACACAGGAAAAAAAGGATGAATAATCAGAGAAACGCCTTACCTTGCCCTTGCAGCACTATAATTCCCTCCCTTACAAGTAGAAAATAGTTAAATCATAAAAGTAATATATACCCAGATAAGTAAGACCGCAATAGATAATAGTGATCAACTAACCTTCAATTGATTCTGATATGCTTATATTATTGTTGGAAACTCTGAATTTATGAATATATCTCTTGATGCTAGTCATTAGAAATATTGCACTCTTAATATTTTTTGGTTGTTTCATTGTTCTTTCAGCAATAATGAATGTTATCGTGCTAACTCCATGCTTGTCCAATAATACACGTGTTATCTTCCAGCACTTATATGTAGTTTCCCATCATCAATTGACATATGGCACTGTAGGATAAACACGCTTAAGTTTGTGAATCAAAATAATAATACAAATAAAACTTATTAAAATACACAAAAAATTAATATTAAGGAAAATAACCAAAAAATTGCTCAGAATTGAATAGGGCAAAAATGCTGGTGAAGGAGAGATTCGAACTCTCGACGCACAAGGCATTGACAATCTCCAAGAAACTTGGAAAGCTTATATGCTTGAAATCAACGGAATAACCACTATCCGACTTCACCGTTGTACTACATCAGCTTTTTCTGAACAAAATCTTAGTCTCGATAATATTCAATATTTCAATTATCGAGCTATTACGTCATCGCAAATTTTTATGTACCAAAGATGGACGCTCATCATCGAAAATCGGCCGATTTGCCGGAGGGGCATAAAAACCCTCCCGGTGAATCCGCAAGCGCCGAATTCACAGGTGAGCACTTTTTAAACAATATATCGTTCGATTTCGGTGCTGCTGACGCGCGAGGAAATCTCGACGCGTCGCAACACGGGAGGAGACAGAGTCAAAGACTCAATACTAATTTAAATAAGAGACGCAGAACCGCTAATGAAAATTACGGAGCGCGTAGTTTTGATATACTTTCGTTAGCTGAGCATCTCACCGATGTGATGACGCAAACCGTCGGGAAATTAAAAGGTGAGTTAGAAAGCACATTCAAAAAGTGCATACGTGAAGAGCAGGACAAACACGACAAATCTCTCAAGGAGATGTCCCACAGATTCCAGCAGCAGTTACACGAATTAAGGGAGCAAAGGGTAACACCTAATTACTTGCCTGCAGCACCCACGTATGCCCAGAAAGCAGCTCAAGGATCTCCAATGGTACCGTCGAAGAAAGCGATTACGCTCACACTCCACCAAACCGACCCTACCAAACCTGTTCTAAGCGAAAATGAAACTAAATCAGCTGATATTAAGAGGATTATGGACGAACACATTTCAAAGACGTTCGGCGACCGCC
>NW_006531999.1:0-879 GCF_000263375.1 Wallemia mellicola CBS 633.66
CAAGGGAACCCCCTGGAGACTCGAACTGAGGCCTTCAAATGGAAATTTTCTCCTTCAATTTCGAAGCTTTCCTGCCTTCAAAAAACTCAAATTCGCAAATCCCCGTCAATTCTTGCAACACCCATGATTACCTTCAAAAATGTACAATCAGCTGGTATTTCAAACAAATGGCAAGTCACTTCATGGATTACTAGCAAAGTTAATCACCAGCCATCTCCATAACTAGATCCACTCTTGGTGTGTCAGATAGCATTTTCACCATACAACACACCACCAACCAATAAATCAATTTAGCAGACGGGAACGGTTAAAGATCCATCTATACACAAATCCCAACAACTTTTATGTCTGCTTTATAGTTTATTATCTTTTATGATCAAACACCTCGCAAGTGGTAACGCTCATAAAGACACAACCACATGAGAAGAGTTTGACAAAGTCAAACAAATCGATAGAACAAAGGCTGAACCTCAGCAGATCGTAGCAACAAGGCTACTCTACTGCTTACAGTACCCCGTTCCAATTCAAGTCGTCTGCAAGAGATTCACCCCCGCAATACATCATTTATCATTCGTAGTCAATACATTCAATTCTTTCCAATCAAATGCACAAAACTACCTAATATAGCTCACGAGCATAAGCCCTATTTTAGCATATCTATCTATTGCGGGACCAACGTCATCGTTTCTGGCACAGATTCTGGCTTAGAGGCGTTCAGCCATTATCTAGCGGATGATAGCTTCGCAGCATTGCCCGATCGGACAGCTGCAAATACCAATTATCCGAACGAACGGTTCCTCTCGTACTAAGTTCGATTACCATTACGATAACTTTCCATCAGTAGGGTAAAACTAACCTGTCTCACGACGGTCTAAACCC
>NW_006531999.1:5453-6642 GCF_000263375.1 Wallemia mellicola CBS 633.66
CAATATAGTTCACTACAAGGGAAGGAATAAAGTTAAAGTACTCATCTTTCAATGGACCTAAACTTTACTCCTCAAATTCAACTACGGGCTTTTTAATAGCAACAACTTTAATATACGCTATTGGAGCTGGAATTACCGCGGCTGCTGGCACCAGACTTGCCCTCCAATTGTTCCTCGTTAAGGTATTTAAATTGTACTCATTCCAATTACAAGACCCAAAAGAGCCCTGTATTGTTATTTATTGTCACTACCTCCCCGTGTCGGGATTGGGTAAGTTGCGCGCCTGCTGCCTTCCTTGGATGTGGTAGCCGTTTCTCAGGCTCCCTCTCCGGAATCGAACCCTTATTCCCCGTTACCCGTTAAAACCATGGTAGGCCTCTATCCTACCATCCAAAGTTGATAGGGCAGATATTTGAATGATGCATCGCCGGCTCAAGGCCATGCGATTCGAAAAGTTATTATGACTCACCAATATCGTGTTGCCACGAATTGGTTTTGTATCTAATAAATACATCCCTTCGTAAGTCGGGATTTTAACGCATGTATTAGCTCTAGAATTACCACAGTTATCCATGTAGTAATGTACCATCAAATAAACTATAACTGATTTAATGAGCCATTCGCAGTTTCACAGTACAAATTTGTTTATACTTAGACATGCATGGCTTAATCTTTGAGACAAGCATATGACTACTGGCAGGATCAACCAGGTAACTATTGGCGATTGATGTTGATAGTTATAAAAATAACTAATCAACTCGCGTTCGTATTTGGTTTGAACCTCAGCTTTCTACTAAAGTGCTGATATTAAATGAAATAATAGCTTCATCGTGATTGACTTCACTAAAATTTGCATTCAATAGATGAAACCCATCTCAGCAAGACTTTGGATGTAATCAATTGGCTAATAAAAGCCAACTTCATACTCCTAGTTGAAGGCTACCATAAATCAAGAAATTAAATTCTCTAATCTAGGCGTTACTTCAATTTGCTATTGAGAAGTTTGGTTATCAACTAGTAACCCACTTTATCACTCTTTCAGCAGCTCTATAAAATCATAGAACGCTTACTTTTGAACATTGTAGAAATCATTCTACCAAGTTCTAGGCGTAGTCTGTCACCGCTTGACATCCACTAGGTGGACAACAGCTTAGCAACTCCCTTAAACGCCTCAGCTGACCATCGGTGG
>NW_006531999.1:8057-9362 GCF_000263375.1 Wallemia mellicola CBS 633.66
CGGACGGGATGCGGTGCTTTCAAAGTCCTATGGCCGTGGATAAAAATTAACGTTTTTACAGCCTAGTATATCGTATGCGTGTGGTAGAAAATTTTTTCAAAAGTACAATCCAAGTATGTGGTGGTGATGATGATGATGCTAGTGGTGAGCTTGAAAGAACCAAGTCCGTGTGAAGGGTGTTGAGTGACAATATTCCATGAAATAATATGAAAGTATGTGCGCTGAGGTATACTAGTGTGTAGGTGGTGTGTGCATAGGAAAGGTAAAAACGCGTCAAGAAAGTTCAGCAGCTGTCTATGCAGCTTATCTGGCTACTTGCGGGTGCTCAATTCTCATTTTTCGCGCCAACGCTGTCGCGTTGGAGATATCTCACATCAAGATACCGCGTAGAATATATTGAAATACATCGCACACTCTTAGTTGAGGCTTACAAAATACATATAATACTTTGCTTTACGTGTTTTCCCGTTTAGATGGTTTTGTATATACAAAGGTGGAATACTATATAGCGCACAGAAAGAATTTAGAAACCTTTAAATGGTAAAAGTAAGAGTTTGTTATAGTATTTGAAGCGATAGCATCAAATCAATAGCCTCCTCTTACCCGCCCATCATGACTTCCATTGGTGGAATATTGACTTTGCCTAGTAACTTGAAGAGGTGACCACTCAGTTGAAAGAAACCAACGCCCTTCCTTGGTGTTGATTAGAAATGCTTGTATTTCCTAGTAATTTTGAAGTCTCCCGTTCAAGTCCCACAGGATGCAGTGTACGGGTGGGGAGTAATTTCTGCACTAATACCTCCAGCACGCGGAAGCATACAGATGGGAGCAATTTGAACACCCCTCTCACACATTAAAACCTACCAGTATACACCCCTTTTGGACTTACCATATGGCAAAATTTTCCCGCAGGGGCTTCAAATTGAATAGCAAAGTTGAAAATCACTAGCCAACTTTGTTAGTAGCACAACTCTAGCAAAGGTCTCTAGTAATTTTGAAGCATTGCATGATTCGCAATTATTTGCCATTTTCACAAGGGGTCCCCCTTGGATTGTGATTTTGGTCCTTCAAACCTGATTTTTTTCCTTCAAATTTGAAGGGCGCGTGTCTAGGAATTTCCAAAATCTCAAATTTCTGGCCAAGATCGCGACAACCTGGCCACTCAACGAGCGGGCGTGAAATGGTTGCCATCAATTATAGCACCTTTTATTAGCCCTCTGGGGTTGTTTTTGCTACCCCTATATCGTACTCTCATGATCACCCATCCCATCAAGGGAACCCCCTGGAGACTCGAACTGAGGCCTT
>NW_006532000.1:0-11858 GCF_000263375.1 Wallemia mellicola CBS 633.66
GACACGGTGCCTAGCAACCCAGCTACGTACAGGTCACTTCCCTACGACTAAGTCATACCGATACCGATTCAAACTAATCGACTCACCTAAATGCAGGACGTGCGGCGTAGATGATAGCATCTCGCACAGAGTATTTATATGTAGAAGACACATAATGGCAAGAATTACCTTGCGAAGAAAGATAACCAAGATCAACATTCGGTTCGAATTAGGTCCAATGCTCAGGAACGCACAAGCTCTTCAAGCCCTTTACGAGTTTTTCAAACCACAATTGACTACGTACCCAAGATACTCCGGTGGTTCGGCGTAACCGAGAAAATTCCCGGACACGCAAATCATCAAGACATTTTACGACACTAGTCAAGAAACGCTTCCTACCAATTCAACATGCCATTCAAATCCTCATGCTTTAAGAAGTATTGATGGACGCAGTTTAACTTTGTATCGTCTTAACAATATATTTAGATTTCATCATCATCATCATCGCGGCTAAATTCCTGTATTTCTGCCCATAGCGAAAAGGTTTCTTTTTTATTACTTCTCACTGGTAAAATGTGTACCACAGCTAACTCACATCGCTAGCGCTTCAAAGTGATTCATTCACTCAAGTGCATTTTGTGTGGCGTATATAACCATATATGACGTTATTTATTTATTCGTAGAAGACATATTATAGCAAGAACCACATTAGAGACAAAAATTTCCAAGATCAACACTCGGTTCAAATCAGGCCTGATGCTCAGGAGCTTTAGATTCCATTTACGAGCGTCTTAATGTGATATTGCCTATACACGTAAGAGACACCAATGAATCAGCTGAAATTCAAATAACGGAAATGCGATCATCACATTACTGCGTCTGTAGAGAAATGCTTTAGTAGTTCAGTAAGTCATAATATTATAAGAAACTGCTGGCGAACGTACTTAAAGTGGTATCGACAACAATACCTTTAGATATCATCATCATCATCATAGAAATAGTTATCAATCTGATGCTAGATTACATTGAAGCATTAATGCTAGATGGTCAGAGAGTCATAATTTATATAGAGAAAATCCTTTAGTAAACAACGTAAAACAGAAGAGTAATGCCGGGTGAGCAAGAAGTAGCAAACCAAACAGCGGAAATGGATTTGAAGAAAGTAAACATATCGCTTTATTCAAAACTAGCATCAATGTCATGATACCAAACACGATAACGACTTTCGCAGTTTGACTAGAAGAAAGAGAAAGAGCCTTCCATGCATATTTAGAAACTTAGAAACAAAAGAGAATAAGCGATTGAGAAAGCCTTTATGGAATTCGAATACAAAAACTTAGCAGAAGACAGGGACATATTCAACTCGCAAGCAGTCACATAAGTTAGACCAATGCTACCACCACCACAATGGAAAAAGCCTTGAGAAGAAGTTCTTGTAACTCTGGTTGATACAGACAGAATTAAAAAAAGCATCGGTCTCAGTTTTAATTTTACTCTAACGTAGTGTTGACATGCATAAGATTGGTGGAAGGGGACCCAAAATGCCCTCACCACGCATTATCAAAGGAAAATCTGATGTTAGTCAACCCTAGACAGGACGATGGAGGCCAATTTTCGTGGTCGTAATTGGCTCTTCAGCACATCAATACTCCTATCAAAAGACCTGGCCTAATATCACTGTATCTAACTTCAATAATAGCTAATGACCATCTTGAAGGTTTTTGTGATTTGGACGACAAGAACAGAATAAAAAATTTGGGTGGCTATATTACAGCTAGTATTTTTGGTTGTTTGTTTGCAGTTTATGCCATTTACCGTATTGGAGATGGTTTCACATCTCATCGTAGCACTGAACCCATAACTCTTGAGGGAACTAAACCCATGATATTAATGGACTAATGGCTATGACAGCCCTGTGGTTATCCGGCCTGCATTTTCTCATAAGTCCCGTAACAAAAGAGAGGATTCTGGAGGCGCTACTATCTATGATCCTAACTTATCCCCATGTGGTACCGTGTTGGAATATTCTTTTGGTGATGTCGAATATTCTTTATTACATATGGAAAATGCTTAAAGTCAACCTATACTGAGACTGGTTATAAAAGTTTCTAAGAATTCAGATGTAAAAAAGCGAGACAGCCAACAGTTTATGGACATGTAGTGCACCTCATGGATAAGTAACCTGGTTTATAATTGTCTTCACCAAGAGGTGCAGGTTCAGGAATTGAACCTATGGCGGGAAAATGTCATGTCAGTTTATGCATTTATATCTTCTTATGTTTTTTAACATTTCTATCTGGTCATATAAATTACGTCGACATATCAGGAGAAGAAAAATTGGGTCTTTCTTTTTAGACTTTACTAAAGCACGAAGTAAACTTGTCAAAAGTAATAATTTTACGGAAGATATGAAGTATGTTTCAAAACATTACGACTCCGTTGAAGGAATGCTTTCAGATTAAATCAAACCTAACTAAAAGCTTCCCGCATTATAGCGATTAACGATGGGGAAATCTAGGAAAGTTTTAAATGCTTTTTCATTTATTCATACTTCTTCATTCCATCATCAGTGCATCATCAATCATGTGAAACATGTTTCTAGTGAATCTCCTTTTATTGTATATATTTGTGGTCTACACCTCACTGTTTTTAATTCTATCCTACCAACAAGAATATCTGATGCGCAAGAATGCGAAAGTGTTGACTTGTGCACTCTTGACTCAGATACTGGCGCTGGTTATGGTACTTCGTCTGCTTGGGCTCAATTAATAAAGTTCTATACCAGGGAAAAACTTATTACCTGCGCTGACTCTCAAGAAATATTTCATTTAGGAGATGTGTCTCATTCATCTCCTGTCGTTAATGAGAAGATTTCGGGTCTACTAGCTTGCTGCAGTGGTAAGTTTGATAATTTAAGCTACTTTTCTGGATATTTGCAGATCAGACGTCTATGCAGGTCGATGGTTTGCAGACAAGGTCTCGAACTGGTTTGTTATCATATGTTCAAAGATCCTTTGAAGGCTTGGTAAATTATGGATTCGCTATTTGAAGCAGATAAAGTAGGAAGTTTAGCTGTAGAGGCTAACTCAGTGTGTAATTATGTTAAGAACTTATATGCTGATCTGGTTTGGGTCCGCGCCAATGAAGACTTAAAGAAGCTTATGATACAATGAACTTTTATGATATTTAGAGTAGCACCATGTCTCTCGAAGGATTTATGTAAATCAGAAGTTTTTAGTTCAACGGCTACATATGATACCATCTTTGATAGTATATCTGAAATACTAGACTATCTGGCAGGCTCATAACATCAAGTTATTGTACAACAGTATCTCATGGTGGTATTGAGAGTCTAGGGCAAAGGCTGTGACAGTGGTCGACTGGATTAATCCATGTTGCTTCAGTCAAAACTCAACCAGCCCACAACGTAATTTACTTCGAGATGCTACAACAGATTGATATTTTTAATCTTTATTGTACAATTGAGTGTTACGCTTCTTTAAGGGTTCCCCTCAGACTTCATATGATTAACGGCTATTTTGATATAGAAGTATGATAGATACAGCATTTAAAACGAGATGATGGAATTTCGCGCAATCTAATACATTCAATCAAAGTTTAACTGTATATAATTGTTTTAATTGATTTACTCGTATTGTGCACAGCATAGATCACAGCAGCCTGAAATTTATCTTATTTAATCGTATACACGTACATTTGCACAGTTCTAGCATGCTGCTTCGTGAACTGGATGGAATGAAGATCGTCTAGACGCGTTAATGACTGCCGAAAATGGGCGAAAAAGGTATCATCATACATTAGATAGGTAGCGCTACTCTAAACAGATCTGAAATAACTTCTACTTAATGTCCTCAGCGGAGATACTCCGGATAAGATAAGGAATGTGCTGAAACCCTTTGACAGGGGCTGAACCTTGAATTATAAAATATGCTGTGACATTTATACACAGGTTCCTCAACTTCCTATCCTCACTTCTCTCGTACCATCATATCGTTGGTAAATGAAGAGATTCGAATTTAAGAATACGGGGAGGTTAAGGGGTATAGTCAGCAGCCAGAATAATGGTTACTTTCGCCATATATATGACATAGGCGTAGTCATCTCTGTAGCATCAGTATTCATCTCATACGCAGTACTCCTGACGGATTCAATGAGCATTCTGAAGACATTATACAATCTTTACAAGGCCTCTTTGCACCCACTTAGGGTGAGGAGCGTTGAAGATTATACTGCCCTTGGTGACAGTCTCATTATCAAGCCAGTTGTGAGTATAATCTTGGTCACTTGAGTATGCTTACACGACGATAAGCTCCCTGGGTGGACAACACCTCTTTCTGATCTGCCTGCATTTATTTTGTCTTTCTTGGCTGTGCAGACATTCCACGAAGCTGGCCACGCCGTCGCAGCTGTATGGTACGTATCGTCTAATCACGAAGTAACTCTAATGAGAAATACAGTGAAAATGTTGACATCGTATCTACTGGAGTGGCGTTAGCGTTTCCATTCATCCCTGGAGCATTCGTAGCGCTATCCCAGCAACACCTTTCGAACATTTCGTTAAGATCACACGCGAGAATCATATGTGCAGGCGCATTCCATAATTTCTTACTAGCATTATTACTAAGTGTGGTAGCATATGTTTTCAATGGTCAGTTATATGAGTATGTCGGTGATTACGGTCGTGCCGTCACCAGCGTTTCTAAGGTGAGTCAATAAAGTGTAATTGTGTTCATCCTAACATTACCATAGGGTAGTGAGCTTTATGGGTACATACATCCCAACACGATCATTACATCCATAGATGCCCTGACATTCAGCGTCGAGGCACCTAAAAATGAAGCTGATATAGACATATGGGATCGCTATTTGTTATCGCCAATAGACCAAAAAGAGATTGCATCACGCCCTTACGCTTGGGCTGTTGATAAGGAGGCCTTCGATTGTAAGTGCAGTCATTTGTTTAGTGCTTTCTAAGTAACAGCTCCAGCATCAAATAAATCCTGCTGCTTAGCCGGCAACCTTGGGGAGCCTATCAATACCGCTGCATGTTTCATACCTTATCAAACATCCTCTCTCACCAGTGAGCAAGCTTGCTTCGAACCGTCGGAGGTTATGCTACAGGATACCACGGATTGCCGGGATCTAGACGAGGAGAAGTCTATTTGTGTGCGCCCACATCCATGGTCTCACATCGTGCGCGTTGGTTATCTTGGTGCACAGAATGAAGAGGAGAGTATTTTGTTACAGAGCAGTAAGCGCTATCTGTGGGAGAATCGTACGTTGCTGCACTTACATAGGCAAATCTAATGCATAACCTTACAGTCAAAGTATCACAATACACGCAGAAACACCCATTACTGTTTCCAGACTGGTTTGTCAAATTTTTCTCAACAATTACGCAATATATTATAGTATTATCAGTCACATTTGGTCTGGTAAACATGCTACCTATACCTCTATTAGATGGATCTGAACTTGTTCAGGTAGGACTACAAACATCAAACCTACGTCTATTCCACAGAAGAGTGCCTAGGGATGACCTTATAGAATTAGAAGTTGGTCGCACTAGCTCACAAGCCTATAAACACGATTCAATAGAAAAGCATACAACTCGCTTGTTGAACGCATTCACTTTATCACTACTTGTATTTGCATTAGGAGGATCTGTCCTCCTACAGTTCATTGACAGCACCGTGTGATCATTCGCATAGGCTGTAGTTATGAGTAATTCAATGTATATTAATAATTCATTGTTGTGTAGCCCCCGTGGACAAGTTTAGTGTGTAATTTATTTGATCTTCAAAACAGAAGTGGTACCTAGGTTTTCTGTAATTATACATAAATTTTTCATTTGGAAAAACACACGGGTATACCAATTCCATTGTTCCCCAAACACAGACTTCATAGTGACATAATTAAATTAACAAGCTAGGCATTGTCCGTTTGGCTGCAAATGAGACTCTAAGCGGCGTTGTTATGCACCAGCTGACAAAACAGTTTCATTATCTATTTGTTGAAGTCACTTCATTTATACAACACGACGGCTCATTTGCTTCTAAATAGAACTGCGTTAGCTTTAAGCAACAAGAAATGTTACTATCACCGAGCCTTGCATCTATCAAGGTACACACCATCCTACTGGTCCATCACGGTCCTATTTACTCTGAATAATCTCCCACGAGCCGAACTGAGTATTCGCTTTACGATGTCGGAATTGAGGCCCAGAAGCCTAAGACTAGTGATTAGAAGAAGGATCTGAAAGTTATGCCGTGGTTTCAAGAACATTATCTTTCTTGTTGTTGATATGTTTCTAACAAATACACCACTACATTGATAGAAGCCTATATGGTTCGGAGGTTTATAGAGCTGAGGAAAGTTGCATTCGGCCGACGAGTTTAGATAGGCTGATAGCGTACAGAAACGTGAGATTTCCAATAAATACAAACATATGTCCACTTTCCGTAAGATTTCCTTGGCTATCTGTCATACGTAGGCTTGCCCATTACATAAAGTGCTGACATATCTCCCAGAATATGGACCCCGACCTCCGGATTCTGTCCTAGGAATGCAAGTTTAAGAAGCAACAACGAAGTATGACTTTCGTTAGATTTTAATAAAATTGCTCATTTTAAAATACTTGCATCACCGAAGACCTCTTCTAAATCATCCCGATGATGATGATGAAATCTGAATATATTTTTAGGACGTACAAATTACAAATTCATCCATCAATACTTCTTACAATGTCAGAATTGTTTTTACTACTTTATTTTGGGACTCTAAGCCCTCATTGCCACACCAGAGCAGCGGCACTACATCGTCCCTAAGAAAATATTTTTGCAAATTTTCACCAGGTTCTTAGATATTATAGTCTATTAAAGTAGCCGCTACCATCTGGTTTTGTAGTGTAGCGGTTATCACAGTGGATTTTGATTCACAAACATTCCATTAACCCCGGTTCGAATCCGGGCAAGACCTCTTTTTATACGTTCTTAATCGTAACTTTTTGTTTGTATATATAAAATGCCGAGTATTTATATTTGTTTGGATTTTTAGATAGAGCTGACATGCTATATGGTAAAATCGCTAAACTAGGGTGCAACATATTAAAGTAGAGATTTTTCTTCGGTAATTTCGACTTGGGTTTGATTTTGGTTTCCTCTATCTTATATTTATAACTCATTTATATATATATGTTCAGGCTACAAGACCTATTGTATGACTAACATAAAAGCAAGTCAAGTCGTTAAAGCCAAACGATATCATCACACTCAACACATCTCAATACAAGGAATTTCGTCTATTCTGTGCTCTCCGGGATCAGATCCAACAGAAAAAAATCCCAATCATTGAGTTAGGATAGAAAGCCCTAACAGTATTACTATTCAATGTTCTCCCTTGATGTGAATTTCTGATAGGTTCTTAGATCTATCAATAGGATTAAAATTATCAAATTTACTCTTATTCAAGACAATTGTATAAGTTAACGATCCGAGTCAAGTGCTAATTCACTTATCTCCACCTGACAACGCCCACTGGCTCATAATAAAACCTTTTTGAAACAACCTGCTTTTCTCATGCATCCATCCTGAGATAGTTGTTGCTCATTAGTTCGTTCCCATCATGTTAAAGAGCGCACGCAATTTTTACTATAATTAATAATTGAGTTACAGTTGTTTGTAGTTAGAATAGAAACAAAGATCGATGATCATCATAAGTAGTATTTCCTTTGAAGAAATTGCGAACAATTTGTGTTCCACAATTGACATAGTAGATATATTTGGGAATGTTAAAATTTAACCCTTCTATTACCAATATCAAAGTGAAAACAATATAGTGTACGCACATGTACATGTACATATATGATCGATGTTTTAATTCAAATGGATGCGCTGAAAATACAGTGCCATTTAATCGACAGGTATGAAGAAGTATAAAGATATATGTAAGGAATGGGGACAGTAAGGAATACGAACTCTACATATAAAAATAGATCTTGCACGAAAACATTCATGTGGATGATCAGCATATAACATGATATAATTATCCTTAATCCGCCAGCGGATTGAGCCATTTTTTATATGTTTGATTGTTTCGTTTCTTATGTTATCACAGAACTGAATGACAATTAGAAGTACTGTAATTTTAAAAGAGCTGAGAACATATAGGTGGGCATCAATATAATTAGATGCAACGAGTTATTATAAAGCAAAATATGCCTCAGAAATTTCAGAAAAAAAAATGGTAATATATGACGTAAGATATACTGTAAACTAGGATATGCAAGATGCCCAACTTTCTTTCATTCACAAGCCTCGCTAGCTCAATCGGTAGAGCGTGAGACTCTTAATCTCAAGGCTGCGGGTTCGAGCCCCGCGTGGGGCTAATTTTTATTTGGATTTTAATGTTATTTTTTCCATTGAAAAAGTTCTATACTTATTTTTAGTACAACGAATATTGGACTCAAGTAATATTTTCTGAAACACGTACCCTTACAAAATTAGGAAATTAGTGTTGTGTGCATTTTTGTTTATTACCGTCGGACTCTTCGCTTCCTTATGAATTCTAAGTATGTTGGCAACAACTATACTAAGATAGCATGTTTTTTCTTTGTCTTTAATATTAATGTTATTGGGTTTATTAGTATTACTCTAGAGAAGTCGGTGTAGGTGAAAGAAATCAATACAGGACCGTATGTAGGTTTAACGGGTGCTTTAAAAGATCAATACTCCGAGTCAATGTATCTTTCAGACCATTTCAAACACTAGCCTTAAAGTTTGAGAAACGTTGAGATTAACGAAATAATTAAGACTATCTTACATTAATAAAGAATTGAGCCTACTTCACATTTATAGATGTTTTCATATATGTATTTGTATATCTGTATTTGTTAATTTATAAATTTATCGAAAGCAATAAGTTTTTGTATCTTACTTTTATTTATGATATTCCATATTTTGTACTTTATATATTAAAAAAAAAACTTCACAGAACCAGCCATGGTCGTGAGGGGGGACTGTGTGTTTATTTTAGTGGCCATAGCATTTGTGGTGACAAGAGTACCAAGTGTATAATCTATGAAGTTAGATAATTTAGACACACTAAATGGTTCGATTGCACCGAGATAGGGAAGTTGTGCTAGTGGTGAAATATTACTGTTCTCAGCTGGATCAAAACCCTTTGTATGAATGCTTTTGTCTTCCTTGCTGCCAAAGGCGTTTATACTACTATGACAGCGATCTTAGCCTATGCCTCTCAAGATTGGGCTACACCGTTAAAACCAAGACGATTTGGCTCATGACATAGCACACGTTAATTCAAGAAGCTTCTCTATAAGTGCTCACTCACCAAATTGGGACAATTTGGGAGTGGTTCCAGTTATTAATGAAAATGGATCAAAACTTACGAGTGCGACACAGATGTTCAGAAACATTGCAATATAGAGTTGTTATCGACGGAGAGTTTGCAAGAGGCTGGTTTACCAGAGGACATGAAGAAACACCGAGAGATATATACTGTAGATGGATTATTGAAGAACATGGAAAGCCACTTCAACTTTATTGAGTCGGGAAGTGGGAGAGATAAAAGAGAGGCAGATGATTTCACATATAGGTACGGTGTTGCACCAGGACATGATAAGACTAACTTAGCCTTATATTATGTTTGGACTTATTTAGTCAAAGCATTAACAAAGCTATAAATAGAGAGCTCAGTGCCAGTAGATTTTGTGGATATGCTTAAAGGACGAAATTGGCAGGGGTATTTTGGCTTACTCATAAATCAAAAATGGGATAGCTGTTGGATGTATGTTCAAAACGACATATAAACCTACCTGGTTAGAGCATAATCAAATAATTTATCGATTGATAAGTATAAAACATAAATATTTTAAATAAAAGTAGGATACAATGTCAGAATAACCGATACAGAGCTGGACATACAGCATCATTTAGTAACTAGGGACAAAAGGGACAGGTAATTACGTACAGATTCTGAGGCAACAACAATGGATATAGGGGCAAGGAAAACGGATGTACGGCCAACAACAAAGATAACGATGTAAGAAACCATATCTTATGCCAAAAACGCCATCTACTTTAGATCACATTATACTTAATACCTTTTTAACCAATAATAGAACGCGTTTGATATTTACAGACCAACATTATTTAAGCAGGTAAATTCTTCTTTACCTCCGAAAAGTCCGCAATGCAAATGTTCTCTCCTATGCGACGGGTATTAATCTTTCAAGCTCCAATAACTCGAAAAATGAGCTACCCTAACAGAATATAAAAATGAACATACCCGATATAATTAAATCAACCAAAAAACTGATTTTTAATATATATACTCTTTAGTATATATAAGACCTCGATTTTTATTCATCATAGTATAAGGCTGGTAACCATAAGTATTGATATACTCCCTATGCCCCAAAATAATCAGAATGAATGGAACCCAACGCTACTACTTTTACTTTGTAGTCTTCTTTACTTCTCTCTCTTTCTTTACTACTTTTTTCAGTTCAGAAGTTTTCATTTTAAAAACACTTTATTGGTAGAAGGAGCACCTACTAGTCTAACCCCTAGGCCGGCTTATGCCGTGGCTAACTTTAGCCCACGGTTATATGGGGATTGTCACTTCGTCTGGCATTGATTGGAGCAGGAGTTGTGGTTACTGGAACAACTTGCGCAGGCTCAGGTGGAGCAGCTTGTATTGCAGCTATAGGATCTGCACTAATTTCAGCACTTATAGCTTCTTTAACTCCACCTGGAGATACTACCTTATCAACCAATGCCATTCAGTATAACGCAAATGCCGATACCAAAGTTACGGAGCAGGATTATAACGCTGCAAAACTAAACTGCGTCCATCAATACTTCCAATAGTATGATGTTTTAAACGATGCGTTAAATATGCTGGAAGCGTCTCTTGTCTAATATCGTAAAAAGTTTTGATGAATTGCGTTTCTCGTATGTACTCGATTAAGCCGGATCATCAGGATACCTTGGGTATATGGTTAATTGCAGTTTGAAAAACTCGTAAATTGATTATAATGCTTGAAAGTTGCTAAGCGTTGAATCTAATCTGAATCGCCAGCAATGTGACTTCGTTATAGTATGAAAATTTCCAAATAATAACAGAGTAGTGAGACAGATTGTCGCTCTGAGAAGGTATCTGTGCGTAGTTGCTTGTCACTTTTTGTCCTTAGTTAATAAATGATGCTGTATGTTCAGCTCTGTATCGGTATTCTGACAAAAGGATTCCAGAAACAGAGGGCGCCAATGTGTGGATTTTTTTTTTTGAATCACGGACTAAGTTGGTATTTAATATTTATAAACTTTGCACTCATGTTAACCTGAGAGGCCTAATATCCTTGACTGGGCGGAAGAATTAGGCGTCCAGAGAAAGGAATATAAAATGTATATGATGGTCGTTGTCTTACAAGATGTGTATATATTATGACGCGCATTGGTGACTGAGGTGATTTTGAATTTTGAGAGGCGCGTATGGTAAGGAGATCAAGTAGGTAAAGTAGGATATTGGGAAGCGCGAACGCTAAGTAAGATAATAATATTAAATAAGAAGTAGGATTGAGACTGACTCTTTATGATGATGATGATGAAATCTAAATATATTAAGACGATACAAAGTTAAACTGCGTCCATCAATACTTCTTATAGAGTCAGGATCATTTTACTTATTGAGTTTGTGGGATTCAATTGGAAGCGTTTCTTGACCGGAGTCGTAAATTGAGATGCTTTTTTGCACCGTATTGGATTCGAACCTACTACCCTTTTGCGAGGAGAGGATCTAAGCCTTCACCGCCACCCCAGGGGCAGCGGCGGAATTTAGCC
>NW_006532001.1:0-7315 GCF_000263375.1 Wallemia mellicola CBS 633.66
GCGTTCATGCATCTATAATTATCTCGCTATCAGCGGACGTTAGTTGACTACTATCAATCATATGACTCAATCAAAATCCGTTATAGTTATAGGGGCAGGAGGGACATTCGGAAGTTCAACATGCTTGGAGTTAGCTCGTGAGTCTTTTGTTTGATTGGATATGCGCTTATGAGTACACCAGGTAGAGGTTATAAGGTAACCGGTCTCGATAAGCACGCATATCCGTCACTTATCAGTGCTGGGAATGATCTCAATAAGATTGTCAGAACCGAGTATGCTGACCCTCTTTATGCACATCTAGCATCTGAGGCGATCGAGGTGTGGAAAAGCGACAATGTATTCAATTCACACTTTCATCAAACTGGCTGGTTGGTTTGTACAAGTGACAAGCGGTCACTTACAGCTCAAAACCTTATCTACAAGCCTTATGAAGTCCTCAAACAGACAGATCTCAAAGATAAGATTAAATTAATCGATTTTAATATACTTCGATGCTATTTCGCACTACCCCTTGAACCAACCTTGACTATGTCCCAGTCCCCCAAGAATAGTTGTGAAACCACTCAGAACAGTAGTTGAAGCATCTACTATACATCTTAATGAGTCCGCCTCTGTACCACTGCAATGGACGATTGTATCACCTCCTTTGACTACAAAGATACCAGCACCCCATGTGGCCATCCAGAAGCCAGCATCACCAACCCATACAGACATTACGACTAATGATAAAGCTACAATAACGCCTAAAGTGAGTTTCGGAAATAATAGTTGCTTTAAAGGTGAGGTCATGATCGTACAGGGACAAGTCCGATGTACATAAATAAATTCTCAACTACTTGTTCTTGGCCGATTTTATGTTTTCCGGTTCCTGACGTCCGCTAATATCTTCGGTAGCAGTGAAAACTCATTAAATAATCTAATAAACTGATGTACAACATCTGGTAAGCTCAAATTTCACATGTTTATTCCACCGCAATTTGGGCACTTTAGTCTACTTCTCACAAATCTGAAAAAAGCTTTACAATTTGTAGTTTCACTAAAGAAAACATCCCCGACGAACCTGATACTCTTTTCGAGCTCCCAGTTTGTGATGTGGTCGTTCCACCAAGCGTTAACGTCGTTGTGTTTACTAAGTTTTCTTCTGGAATTGTTCCAACCGACAGACTGTCAAACATCTGCTTCCACCTCATTCTTTCTATTTAAAGCTTTAGCAGACCAAGAACCTCTCAGTATATTAAATCCTGAAAATCCTGTACTTTACTTATCAATCTTTGTGCATTGGTGACGTATGCAGTTCTTGGCAGTCAGTTAATTCGTAGCGCTAATCATCAGTCTGACTATCAAGAAGCTTGTGATTGTCCACTATCTGTAATGCCCAAGTTAAATTTGTTGCGTATACTGTCGCTTCAATGCGAAAACCTTGAATTTCTTCATCAGATTTGTTGCGGATTTTTTCAAAGGTTTACTTAGCTGAATTATATCTCTTTTTTGATACATTTATAGTTGTCGCCTTGAATTAAGGATACTTGCATCCAAATGATTTGATAACATGTGCTACTTTTGAATACATTTTGGTCTCTATCATTTGGTCTTTAAGTGCGAGAGGGTCTATGAATTTTTGCAAACTTTTGTTTCCAAGCGAACGGTACCATAGCCTTTTCCAGCTGGAGCACAGATGGGAAACGTTACTGCCAGTGGCCCTACTCCTTTGAGGAGAGCTAGGCGGGTAATATCTGGTCTCTCGGTGACACCGATATCAAATGAATTAGTGTGTCGATATGGAAGTGGCGAATGAAAAGTAAGAAGTTCTTCTGAAAGATTAATAGGAGCTTTAAACCGTGGGCTTGAATTCTAACAGCATTACAACGTATCGCCTCCAAGCAATGGACAAAGCAATGGACAAGAATGGACATCAAAGTGATTCGACCTCCTTTAATGAAAGCGCATCTATACGGAGCAAGCTCAATCGCGTAGTTGAGACTTCTAAGCTTACGAAAAAGACCATCCTTGTATCTCGGAGCGATAAGGAGCATTGCTACAGAATGGCCAACATATACCCAGCCTTCGTATTCCTCAACGTCTCTGATGCTAGGTTTGTGTGATACTAGACCAACTGTAGCAGAGCCATTAAACAAAGCCAAGAGCTCACCAGGGTAAACTGTCATATAGTAGCTATCTATATCGATATGCTTAGGAAGACATCTAAGAAGCCTGATAATTGGTAAATTTGAGTCTATGTAAGCTGCATCGTATATGTACCTTTGTGCGTATTCGGTGCGACTCTGTTGAGGTATATATGGATCCGAAGGGGATTTGTATCGGCTGAGTTCCATCTCCTCGTGAGCTACTTGATATCGAAAGGGGTATGGTACCATCGTTTGAGAATGAAATGAACGATAGACGGTAATCGGTGTATGATGATAATAGGTGAATTTAGGCGGAAGTGCTGATGCGGTAAAACAACAGACTGCCAAACACTGAAGCTACAAGTAGTTTTTAGGAACAACAAATGAATTAAGTGAATTACTAGCGATCATAGCGAAAATCTCAAGATCGTGCAAATAAAAAAAATTGGTTAATGGACCAGACATTATTTTCTAGGTGTAGTGGACTAGGAGGGTAAGGTCGAAAGATTGAAACGAAGTAATTTCAAATAGTCCAGATAATCAAGTATAGCACCAAGGGAAGTTTGCTTTAGCTATCCGAAAGTCTGCATAGACCCAGTATATGAGACACATCCAAGAAATAACAATCAAAAATTCTATTGTAGTGTTTCTTATTAGACTACTCGCATTTTTAAAATATCGTTTCTCCTGAAGTATCCTGGTGCCTGAGATCGTCTTCGCTAATCAACTAATGACGTCATGGATAGCATGTTTAGCTGCTCGTCAACGACCCAGGAAAACTTGCAATAGAAAGGCTAAGTCTGTTCCGCAGCCCCTGCTCATCTCGTGCATTCTTTTTGTCACGTGTGTTACTGTTCAATGATCCAGAAATTGCACCATTTGTCTAGTTGATCAAACTATCAGCGTTCTCGCACACATCAGAACGAACTCCAGCCTACAAAGAGAGTTTACTATATACTACACGGCAAAAAATCCAGTGGTGCCAAATGGACGTCTATTGCACCCATATTGGGCAATTTCAGGTGCACATATCGTCTGACGTCATAGGTGGTTAATTCCAAATCAGCAACAACGGAAGGTGCGGCCTTCACATTAAGACAGGCCACTTTTACACTCTCAATAACCCCAATAGGCTATTTAACGCCTCCCGTCACAATTCATGCAAACGCTCGTTTCCGGGCGGTCACCAGTTGTAAACTGTATTTGGTTCAGCTTTGGGGTCCCTTTCATATTTTAGCTTGCCAACTAGAATTGCACGCGATTGCTGTTTTATATTCGACTTAACCCTAATAATAACAAAAGTACAGCAACTCCAAGTTTTACGTTACTTACTACCTGTCGGAGTTTAGGTGTAGGCACTGGACAGTCAGGGTCATTTACATTCAGTGTCATTTTGTTGTTAGGTACGAAGGTGATAATAAAACACTACACGCAGTAGGTACGAGAGGACCGTGCGTTCAGCGGAACCTGTTACAAAGGGATAGATTTAAGGTGTGAAATATCGTTCAAAGTATTAATAATTAACGTGTTTTATATTCATAAAACCAAAACACCTTTATTTAATCAAAAGATATTGGCTATTTTGTAATACTTAAAGCAAAATAATTATATTCACAATTTTGTATGGCAAATCTAGCTTATTATCTATTTCTGCTGAGATTTGTAATATACAGTATACAGTATCATTCCGTTATAGTAATTTATTTAATCGGGCATTCAATTCAACCAAGGGCTTTTCTTGAGGTAGCTAGTCAATCAAGTCCCACCGAATATCACCTTATACCATCTACGGTTTAAATCATTTTATCTGAAGACATCCCTACCTCAGCTCCCAATCCTACTATAACTGAAGAAAAATTTTAAATTGCGGTTTAAATGACCCTGAGATATCATCCGCAACGTTCACAAGTAATTCACTTCATACTTTCGAAAAACCACAATACCACTATACCACGATAATACCTTAGCCATTTACTGTCTGTTGGTTATCATAATATTACTCCCGGATATATACCACAAAATATCGGTAATTCATTCTTTCAATCCTTATAAGCAATGTCATTAGAGGAGTTTTCGCAACGAGTAGCTCAAGATGAAATAAAACACAGCCAAACGCAATCTCCTTCAGACCCTTATTATCCTCAAAAAAGTCGTACCGCATATGCAAAAAGGTACTTCTATGATACAGCTTATATACATCCATATTTACAACTATCAGGCTACTTGAAGATCTTCCAAAGGACGTCGATTTGGATAGCTACTGTATGACTGTTTACCCAAGTGAACTCTTGACTTTATTTAGCGGGTCTACTCCAGTTAATCTAGTATCACACAAACCCTTCATCAGAGACGTCGAAGAATACCGAGATTGGGTATATATTGGCCAGTCTGTAGCAATGTTTCTTATATCGCCAAGGTTCAAAGAGCCTCTTTTACATGAGCTTGAAAGACTCAATTATACAGTTGATTTTTCTCAGTATAAGTACGTCCTCATTAAAGGAAACCAAGTTACTGTGATGGGCGTTCTTGTCCATTGCTTGACGGCGATAGATTGTGATGCTGTTAGAATTCGAGTTTATAATTTGAAAGCTCCTATCCGTCTCTTAAGTGAGCTTTATACTTTTCATTCGTCGCATCCACTCCGATTCACTAATTTCTTCGATGTCGGTGTCACTGAAAAACAAGACATCGCAGGTCTATCTCTCCTTAAAGGGGTAGGGCCGCTCACGAAGACATTTCCCATCTGCAGTCCAGCTGCCAAAGGCTATGGTACCGTCCGTTTGCAGACAAAAATTTCGCACAAATTCGTTAACGCTCTTGCACTTGAACACCAAATAGTAGAGACTAAGATGTACTCAAAAGTAGCCCATGTTATCAGATCAATCGGAGTCAAGCCTTCTTTATTCAACGCAAGGACTGTTATGGTAATGAAAGGTAGATATAACTCGGCTAAAGGAACCTTTGACAAAATCTGCAACAAACCTGATGACGTCCTTCAAGGCTTTCGCATTGAAGCCACAATACGGGCGACTAATTTAACGTGGGCTTTAGAGATAGCCTTGATTCACAGGCTCCTTGACAGTCAGACATATGATCAACGATATGAATTAACTGAGCTTCCAAGGTCTGCATACATCGCCAATGCACAAAGATTGATAAGTAAAGTACAAGATTTTAATCTACTGAAAGGTTCTAGTTCTGCTAAAGCATCAAATGAAAAGAATAAGGTGGAAGCAGATATTTGGCAGTCTGTCGGTTGGAACAACTCCAGAAGAAAACTTACTAAACACAACGATGTTAACGCTTGGTGGAACGATCATATCACGAACCGGGAGTTCGAAAAGAGTATCAGATTCGTCAGTGATGTTTTCTTTAGTGAAACTGCAAATTGTAAAGCTTTTTTCATGTTCGTGAAAAGTAGACTCAAATGCCCAAATTGTGATGGAATAGACACGTTCAATGTTGGTGGAAGGACAAAAAACTTCACTATGAAGTGTGGGAACTGTTCTGAACGAATGGGAAAGAAAAAAAGTACTATTATGTGGAATGAGCTTCTAAATGGAGAAGATAAGGAATACTTTCAAGATGCCATAGAAGCTACTAGAGAGGCTAATTGCTCACCGCGACCCACGTCACCTGTTCGACGGGACTCATTCAATTCAAGTAGCTGTCCATCCGATCTAGGCAGCTGTACATCTGATTCAAGTAGCTGTCCATCTTTATACGACACCTCACCTGAGCCTCGAAAGAGATTTATTGCGGAAACATCCTCTGAAGATTCAGCAGATTCAATTTGTCAATCTTCTCATTGTTCACCGGGTTCAAGCTGTTCATCTATACACGATTCACCTGAACCTCCTCATAAGAAATTCATTGTGGAAAGAGATTCTGACAATTTATCACGTTCATTCGACGCACCTGAAACCCATCGAGATAGGTCTGTCATCGAAATAAATTCTGACAGTCCATCATACCCATTCGATACGCCTGAACGTGATCGAGAAAGGTCTGTCATTGAGATATCTTCTGACAGCTCAGAAGGTAGTCCTGAACTTCGAAAAAGGATGTTTTTGGAGGTAGAATCTTCTCAATCGCATGTTCCTGAGAGTGTAGAATCGAACAGTGCAGGATCCCATCAGTGCGCTCAGTCTGAAGGTGAGGTTGAAGCACCAACAAATGCTCCAGCTCAAGCTACATCTATAGAGCAGGTAAATGATGAAATGCAAGAGGGGCCAAAATACATGGTCCGCACCTTTTGGAAAAACATATTGGACAGCAATTTTCCAGAAGGAGCAGTACATCATCAAATACCTAACCACTACATTAGGACTGATGGTTACATTGTTGGTGATGGGAATTGTATGTTTAGAGCTATATCATTTGCTCTTTATGATGATCAGGAAAAGCATGATGATATCAGAAAGCTGGTTGTGGACTACATGGCAAAAAATATCGAAGGGAGAGTAGGCCAAGAAAACGCTGAGATGTTGGATTGCTCGACTTGGGTAGATTATCTCCGTAAAATGCGGAAAGAAGGAACCCATGGAGACGAATATGTTCTTATAAACGCAGCCCTGGCTTGCCGTACCAACATCGTAGTTCTTTCAACGAGTGGCAGTACCAAGTCCATCAAAACATTCAGATATAGGGGTGAACAACTGATTGCTATCTGTCATGTCAATGGTAATCACTATGAAGCTTTGAGGGGTACCAAATAGCACAAATTGTAGAAGTTGGCCTATTTGATTATAATCTGATAATATATCTTGTGACAATTTAAAGAAGTATTTGACGTGGTATATTTCTGGCTATTCTGGTGGCTGAGATCATCTTCGACTACTACTGACGTCATCGGTAGATATCTTCGCTACTCATCAATGACCCGGGAAAAAGACAAATGGAAAAGCTTAATCTGTTCCTCAACTCTCAATTATCCTATATGTTCTTTTATAGCGTTCGTTCCACCCTATTAATTCAGAAATTGCCTCACGTAGATAATCGACGAAACTCTCTGCTTTCTCATGCATTAGAACTGTAAAGGCGCACTACAGGATACAGCACAGAGGCACACCCACACGTGCCATTCAAGCTTCTTCAGCGCCTGTGTTGAGCTACTTTGAGTGAAGATTTTCACTCAATGTTTATATGACGTCATAGGCCCTCATCTCAGCAACGACGGCAGCTACACC
>NW_006532002.1:0-5338 GCF_000263375.1 Wallemia mellicola CBS 633.66
GTTAGCCACAGCTGGTCTTAATGAGATTCGGCCAAGTTGCATCACAGCACTATATCATGAGAGTCAGTCTCAATCCTATTTCTCATTCAATATTATCATCTTACTTAGCGTTCTCGCTTCCCAATATCCTACTTTACTTACTTGATCCCCTTATCCTACGCGCCTCTCAAATTCAAAATCACCTCAGCCACTAATGCGCGTCATAATATATACACATTTTGTAAGACAACAACTAAGACACCATATATATTTCATATTCCTTTCTCTGGACTCCTAATTCTTCCTCCCAGTCTAGGATATTAGGTCTCTCAGGTTAACAAGTTATCAGCTCCAACACCACTGGCCCACCGCCCAACATGATCATATTAAACGATAAAAACTACCACACTTGGAAAACGCAACTTTTACGGTTCAGCGATGACCACAAAAGCCGTGGCATCCTTGAAGGAGACATCAGTGAAAGCAACGCTGCCTCCCTCGAAGGACTGACCATCTCGAGCTTTACTGATGACAGGAATCTCCCCTCTGAAGAGGAGTTAGCCTTTTCTGAGTTCTCAATCCTCCCTGGTTCCTTTCTTACAGAACCCGAGAAAGACCTCAAGAAGCGTCAATTGGAATTCTCGCTCAATAACAAGCGCCAGTCTGAGTACTACCGCCGCCTCCTTAAACTCTCCGCTCATCTCCGTGATTCAATTTCGGAAGATCTACAAAGTGAAATCCTTCACTTGAGCAAGCCACACGAGATTTTCAAGCATATCGCCTCTAGATATGAAGGAGATGATCTCCTCACATCTCACCGTCACCTAACCAATCTCGTTGGAATGAAATTCACATACGGTGGCGATCTCGTTAAATTCTTTGCTGAGATGAAGGCAGCATGGACAACGGTTCTCGAAAGCGATTCTTACCGTCTCATGCCACCCAGAGTGCTAGTTGGTACCATCCTCAACGCCATGCCTAAGGAAATGTCTACCTCAGTTGAAAATGCTCAAGGCCAGTGCAGTGAGTCGGACATGCCACAAAAGTTGATGGATGAAATCGTCAAGCGCTACATCTCTCATCATCACGATGCTCGCGTTTCCCAAGCATCCGCTTTCCCTGCTGTCGCCCCATCTCCTACCAAATGCAGTTTCTGTCTTCAACGTGGTGTAAAAACGGTCAACCACACCTTTACTGAGTGTCGCTCTCGCCACGCTCTTCTCCATCCTGACAGTACTTCACCCGAAACTCCTGAAGTTCTCGGTTTCACTGCTGGTACACCTTGCGATCCTGAGTCTGCAATCTTCGACTCGGGTGCCTCCTTACATATCTCCGGCCGTCGCGACCTGTTTGTGGACTTCAACGCCATCCCTCCCATCAACATCTCGGCTGTCAGTGGTCCCGGAACCCAAGCTACTGGTATCGGCAAGGTCAGGTTCCAATATGTCGTAGGTCAGTCTATTAAAACTATGGAACTTCATGACGCCTACTTCGTAAAGAACTCCCCGACTACCCTCATTTCTCTCAGTCGCCTTCGCCAGGCCAATTTCTCCTTCCACTATCCCGCTTCCTCGGACTACGGCCTTCTCCTCACCAGTAGCCTCCGCCCCCTTCTCAGAATCCCCATTAAAGACGGTGTTTTTAAGATTCAGATTTGTACTTCCCATGCACACGCTGCAGCCTATCTCGCTCATCCGCGCGCCACAAACTCTGATCTCAACACCTGGCATTCTCGCTACTGCCACCTCAACGAAACTGATCTTCGTCATGTTCTCAAGCGCACTGAAGGTATCACTTTCCCACGTCACCTTACCGTTCGCTGTGACCCGTGCAGGCTCGCAAAAGGTACTCAGCTTCCTTACGATGGCCACCACAACCACGCCTCCGCTCCTCTAGAACTCATTCACTCTGACGTCTGCGGCCCAATAGATTCAAACACCTCCCAAAAGCAGCGATGGTTTATCACCTTCATAGACGAATACACGAGGTTCGCTCATGTCTACACTTTAGAATCGAAGAGTGACGCTTTCGAAGCCTGGTGTCGTTTCTACAACTCTGTCACAAACCTTACCGATTTCCGCCCAAAATACTTTCGATGTGACCGCGGCACAGAGTTTGTCAACCATTACTTCCAACGTTTCTTCCAGGACCACGGGATGAAATACCAGCTCACCACGCCTTACTCCCCACCCAGCAACGGCCTCGCTGAACGTTACAATCGCACCCTTCTGGAGAACACGACCACACTGCTCAGTGATGCAAACCTCAATCGCCGTCATTGGCCATACGCTATCGCCTACGTCAACTATGTTCGCAATTGTTCACCCCATCGAGCTCTCAAACGATTAACCCCTTACGAGCGCTTCTTCAACACCATGCCTCGCCCTCATCGTCTCCACCCATTTGGTTGCCGTGTCATATTTCACAATGCTCGCGATCACCATGCCAAACTCGACACACGAATGTCTACTGGTCTATTCCTTGGGTATCCGTCGGACTCCAACGGCGCGTACATCCTTGTCGATGGTCAACAAGACGTCGTTTATCTTGCTCGCTCCTTCCGTTTCGACGATGACAACCTACCAGGCCCCAAACGTGTCGCCCATGTTCAACGTTATGTCGATCGCGACTTCATAACCGATCACATCCCCCGCCCGGTTCCAGCCCCCATCACCAATCTCGGCCCTCAAGACACGGCTACCTCCCACGTCCTCCCCGCTGACGGACCGGAGGAGACCCCTGCCCATCAACCACCTGCTATCGAACCGGAGGAGCCCTCTGGTGACAAGACTCCTGCTTCCCATCCACCGGAGGAGAACCCTCCTAACGTGACTCCTGCCCCGCAACCTGAGGAGGAGCTACCGGCACAAGCCCTCGCCTCGAAACAATCGCAGGCGACTTCCCCTGCTGAAGACTCGCTCATGGCTGATTCCATTCTCGATAAGTCCACTTCACCGCGTCATGATGCTAACAGCGTCGCTGAAGATTCTCGCCACACTACTTCTGCGTCTTCGTCATCTCCTGCTGCTGCTCCCGTCGTCTCTGCCTCTGTGGGTTCTACTGCTGCTCCTTCTGCTACTTGTCCTGCCGCTCCCGCCACCGGTCCCTCCACTGACTCTCGCTCCCTCAAGCGCAAAACCAGCCCTACTACAGCTGCTGCTCCAGACAAGAAAATTATCATCCCTGGTGAAGCTCGCCAACAAGCTCTTCAAGAAGCCCGCAGTATCCGCCTCCCTCGCGAAGATGTTCACCACGCTTACCATGCGTCTCCGGTTCCTTCCGTCAACCCAGTTGAGCCCAACACTATCAAACAAGCGCTCAAGTCCCCTGATGCTCACCACTGGCTTGCCGCAAGTCAGGAGGAGCTATCAACGCATTCCAAAAACAACACTTGGTCAATCGTCAATGCATCTGAGGTTCCCAAGGATCGACGCCTCGTAGGTTGCCGCTGGGTATATCGCCGAAAATACAATGCCTCAAACGAACCGACAACATACAAGGCTCGTTTGGTAGCCCAAGGCTTTACCCAGGAACCTGGTCGTGACTTCGACCAAGCTTCCTCACCTGTCACCTCTTTAACAACCATACGCTTTCTCACTGCCCTGGCAGTTAACGAAGGATTCCACGTCCACCAAATGGACGTAAAAGCCGCATATCTGAACGGCGAGCTCAAAGAGACAATTTACATGAAGCTTCCCCCTGGATTTGAAAATAACTACCCTCCTGAATCCATCTGCAAACTGAACAAGTCTCTCTATGGCCTAAAGCAAGCTGGCAAGGTCTGGTACGACAAGTTAGCCCACACACTCAATGAATCCGGTTTCACCGCTACACACGTCGAGCCATGCCTGTTCTACTCCAAAGAAAATGATGCCATCGTTAATGTTTACGTAGATGATCTTCTCATCCTTTCCAAAGACCTAAAAATCATCGAAGACATCAAGAACCTACTGTCATCAAAATTTGAAATGAAGGACCTGGGTGTTTCCAACCACATCCTTGGAATGCGCATTAATTATAATCGGGACATCGGCTTCGCCCAAATTGATTTAAGCGGTTATATTGAACGCTGCCTAACGGATCTGAACCTCACCAACGTCGTTCAGTACAAAATGCCGATCGACCCATCCGAAACATACTCAATCAAGGACGCCGACTTAGACTCACCCAAGGATCGTGCAGACATGGCCAACAAACCCTATGCCAGCGCTGTCGGCAAGTTAAACTGGATTGCATACGCAGCCCGGCCTGATATCGCTTACGCCGTCAACGTGTGCGGCAGATTTTCCAGTAAGCCAAGCATACGCCACTGGAATCTCGTCCGCCGGATATTCGGATACTTGCGTCGCACAATGAATCACTCAATCACTTACGCCAGATCAGGCATCCGTATCAACGGTTTCACTCAAGGTGCCCTGCAACACGATATTTTGGAAGGCTGGACTGACGCTGACCTTGGTGGCTGCCCCGACACCAGAAGGTCTATGAGTGGGTTTGTTTTCACAGCGGCCGGCGGCGCGATTTCCTGGAAGGCGAAAAGACAAAGATGTGCATCCACAAGCACAGCCGAGGCCGAGTACGTAGCCATCGAACAAGGTGGTCGCGAGGCAATGTGGCTTCGCCAACTCTGCGGTGCCATTTCCCGACCCATGAATGACTCGATCCAAATGTTCTGCGACAATAGCGCTGCCGTACAAATTGTCCACAATGATTCCATCAGCACGGATTTCAGGCACATAGACATTAAGTACCACGCAATCAAAGACCATCAATCACAAGGTAAATTGAACATTAAAAAGATTGAAGGGAGAAACCAACTCGCAGACTTATTCACTAAAGGTCTCCAAGGCGACCGTCTCAAGTCACTCTGTCATCAAATCGGTCTCCAATCGATTCAGTCAGTTTCCCCACAACTTGTCGAATCGGAGGAGTGTTAGCCACAGCTGGTCTTAATGAGATTCGGCCAAGTTGCATCACAGCACTATATCATGAGAGTCAGTCTCAATCCTATTTCTCATTCAATATTATCATCTTACTTAGCGTTCTCGCTTCCCAATATCCTACTTTACTTACTTGATCCCCTTATCCTACGCGCCTCTCAAATTCAAAATCACCTCAGCCACTAATGCGCGTCATAATATATACACATTTTGTAAGACAACAACTAAGACACCATATATATTTCATATTCCTTTCTCTGGACTCCTAATTCTTCCTCCCAGTCTAGGATATTAGGTCTCTCAGGTTAACAAAAACGCGAAATTTATAATAATTATATACTAAACAACCCATAAACTAAAAAAAGGAGACTAGTTGGCGCGGCTAAATTCAGGGATGGACGATCATCATCGAAAATCGG
>NW_006532003.1:0-4490 GCF_000263375.1 Wallemia mellicola CBS 633.66
TCGCATCAGTGTCGTAATGAGTGAAATCCCCACTATCCTGTTAGAGGGCGCGTTGTACATTCCAGTATGAAGAAAGTGATGTGACCACCCATGTAACGATTGTTTACTTAAGGAGAAGTTGATTCACTTAATGTAAGACTTTATTAAAGAAGTACGTCTGAGCTTGATACAAAAAAGTTGTTACGAGCAGTTCATCTGATGGCCGTTAAAGTTGACATCTCAATCCTTGATGTGGTACAGAACCATATGGGAACGTTATATGATGTCTTGGAACAATACGACATGTATTAAATGTAATACATATGGTGAGATTTGTATAAATTAGATGAAATGAGTGATGCTGATTTAAACTGGTGATTTTTAGATACACAAGTTCAATCAGTCCACTTAAAATTATTGGCAACGTAGAATTCAGCAAAATTTTAAGATCCGCACAAATATGTAAGTGTGTTCATCAATAACATGTACACATGCATCTACCCTTTCGTAATTAGGACGAATTACATACAACATGCAATGCAAGTATGCAGACTAGTATTGATTTGTATGAAGAGTATTTGCTAGACAGTTCGAATCACTCTATCACTAAGTCACTGGTCCAGTTTAACGATATTATCAACAATATCATATACACTAACCCTCTGCTAATAGTCTGTCTACAAGTATCACATAATAGCCGATAACAATGTCTACAAATCAAACCTCACAGGAACATATTGCTTTTTACAACTTGAAAAGACTTCCTGCTCAACTTTCACAAGCTTTTTCTTTTTTTTAAAAAAAAAATCCAATTGATAACTTTAGTCCCTGGAACTTTGTTTAAGCTTAAGCTATTAGTATTAAATATCCCTACAGGTTTTCTAGTAAGTTGACATCTGTTCAAATTTTGCGTGTGGGTGATATGATTAGGGATGACGTCAAATTGGTACTTGAGATATACCATTCAAATCAGCTTTATTGAGCACGGTTTCTGGTTGCACTGGAGATGTAGCGTATACAAGTACGTTCATTTCCAACAAAGGAATATCCTCGTTTATCGTCTTAAATGGTACTGATAAGCTAGGAGTATATCACTTGTATTTTCCAATTTCTTTAGTAATATTGAAAGGTCTTTTATATCTTATTTGATTACATAAATTATAAATTATATAGTTTGATATCTTTCATACACACTACTATGTAGGAACCAACCCTTCTAGTGGTAGAGAGTATGAACATTGCATTTTCATCCAACAACAATGATAACCCAATAACTGTAATAGGAGTATGTTACTATCTAAATTGTAGTAGGATCTTCCTTCTTTCTATATCTCTAGATCAATTTCCATCTTGCAACTAGCTATGATTAGTTCCTCATTATTACAAAATCCTGTGAATGAAATTCAAATAATATCTCGGCGACCATGAAATTTTGATGGCCTTCATAAGCAAATATGAGCTGGATAGAAGAGATTCATGAATTTTTGCTATTATACCATGAGAAGGTAGCCTTTGAAATAGTATACTACAATAATAAGTATGTATAAGCAACTAGAATATCCTTTCTGATATTTCATTTCATACTTATGAACACAAACGATGATATTATTTCAGTATCGTAGGATCTCAAGACAAAATAAAAATCACATCATAAGATATATTCTTCTATCGCAAAAGCATGAGTGTTAGACACAAATATTCGATGTATAATGAAAGCAATCAACATTATCCTATAGAAATATATTCAAAGCTTGTTGATGTAGCATTGGTTTTGACACTAAGGTTGGAATATTCGCAGTGCACCGAAGGATTGCCTATATAACTCGTAAATGTAATTGATTCTCCCAATGGTTCAAGGTCCTCCAACTGTCCCAAGTCTCTTCAGATGTAAATGTAAAGAATTAGCAACAATCAACGTACATAAACTGTAATGTTTTACCATTCAAGTTAGAATTATTTCAAGCTGTTCGGTAATATAAATAGTCATGGATTGATTGAGAAATGAGCAGAGTTATTCCTTCATGAAATCACTGCCACACATTGCCAATATGTCAAGTCCATATAATGTTACAATTTTTTGCGCCGGATGGCTACTAAAATCGTCAAAAGGACGAACTTATTATCAATTCGAAAGTCACAGTTGGATTTGTAGACCTTGTCAATAACTCTTCAGGTAACAATTAAATCAGAGCGTTGATATTCTTATCTTATGGGTACACTGCACTTCATGAAGGGAAGATTTTCTTAGGGTTCATATAGCTGGACTCATTCATTACTCGAGTACGCTTGTGGATTGGCAACATCCCTCATTATATATCAACATTTGGCGCACATTTTAAGGACGTTATCATGGTTCTAAGATGTTTTTAATTACCCAGATCATTGTACATCAAAATATTTTATCTCTTGTCCTATTACCTTTAAGGGAACTGGTTGTGGCACCGGGGACGTAAGTCCTTCGAGTTCTTTTCTAGTTGAAATTAAGATAGAGCTATTCGTTTTCTTTTCTTTTTAAAAAAGAGAAAAGGACTGATTAAATTGTCTCTTTCTTTATGACTTTTGTTAGTGCTCTTAATATGACTGTGGACCGTTGACGATGTGAATTGGTGTGGATAAGATATACCTGTCGGCGCCACTTATTAAACTGGCTTGATCTCACTATCGTTGTGCTCGTTGTTAGGTTATGTCCACGATATCAGTACAAAGACATATAAGCCACATGCAAATTTTGAAAGCTTTATCCCGCATTGTTTGAAATTTTTAACTATCATCCTTCATGAAGAACCGATTATCCTGAAAAATAATTCTGAAAAGCCCACCATATTTTCTTTAGTGAAGATGATCCAATTGGCTTTCTGCGACAACCTAAATGGAAATTTGCCCAACTCAAAACATTCATTTGTTGTACTTGTTAATCGGATTAAAATTATTTGCCCTCATTTCGGCTCAACAATATCTGCGAGACCCAGATTTCACGACTGCTCTAAGTACTAAAAGCATACATCGAAGTAATGAATTCGAAATGCTGGTTGATTTTTTTTTCTATTTTGTTCTTCCTTACCTGGAAAGACATTTCTCAATACTGATGAATAACTCGGAATTCCTGGAGACAGGATTAACAAGGCACACCTTTTTCGTAGGGGTCCTAGTTCATAACCATATTACAAACCGGCAAGCCATTCATCCTCCTTGATGCGGTTGGTTCCGAAAAATAAAGGACAAAGAGCCCAACAGTGTACGAGTGTAACATTAACTACCCTGTCATCACTATCCACAAATCATTGAAATATTTCACTAATTTCGTTTGGTGCAACAATCATACAAAGCGCACAACATTTTGTAAATTACACATTATCTACATAAAAAACCATGGGGTTTGCGAGAGCGACGTTATGCTTACAAAGCTCCATTCGACATGATATAACATCTAATGAACGACTGCGAGGAAACTCTGAACTACGAAGTGATCACTTAAGCTAGGAACAGCAGTATAGTAATTCAACAGATAATCCATTTCCGCTGTCTTTCTTCTTTAGGTCCACATACCATATCCCTATAGTTGACATTAGTCTGCAGTTCAAAGGCTTCACCTCAGAACCAAGACAACCCATGAAAGACAGGTATTCTAGATTTGTCTTGCGCCTCCTACGTATCTGTAAGGCTTCAAATGCCGCCATTGGTCTTATGTCGTGCAATTCATGTCAAGCAACTACAAAGATTATACTTAACTCAACGGCAGACACTGCTCACTCGTAGACTGGGCACCCAACGCAGCGACGAGCGAATGAAATTATGCGAAAGATTTCCTTTGACCTCTACGGGTCTTGCGAGTAAGAGGCACATTACTCTAGTCATATTTTAACTCCTGTACATTTGCACATGTTGTTTTGGTGTGAAGTTACCCGTAACGCAGACTAGTGCGTGCGAGCTTACTCGACACCAAAACCAGAACCGTACCAAAGATGTTCTTCACGTCGCAGGGCATTTGTCGAGGCTCATAACGACGTGATTCATGCAACTCTATCAATGGTACGTGGCGTTCGTCGAAGTTCGTATTCCCTCCTGAAATATTGCAGTTGTCGTAACACTATCGGGTTGTTATCTATCTACCGAAACTTGAAATGTGTGAAATATGTTTTTTGACCACCATCGGAAACAATCGCTCTTCTCGTAGAACCTCCTTGAGGTAGTTACAAAAGTAGGCGTACAGACTAGAGATCTAAGCGCGCATTTTTCATTTGATTGGCAGATCCGACCGTGGAGGACATCTTTTACAGACATATAAATTTGGATGTTACGATTGTATAGCGTTTCTGACGAGAGGGTGATAAAACGTTTACGCGGTCTTCAGCTTAGTGTTTAAGGTAGTTCGGATTTGATAACTCCTGTCTTAGCAGCCTGAACCGCACCGCGGCGACGTGAAAAGTATCTTTGGTATCATTCTGGTTTTGGTATCGAGTAAGCTCGCACGCTCTAGTCTGCGTTACGGGTAACTTCACACCAAAACAACA
>NW_006532004.1:0-4109 GCF_000263375.1 Wallemia mellicola CBS 633.66
CGTTTGTAACTGAACGATCGCCGACAAGACCGCTAGACTATCGCTATGGATGAAGACAGTATGTGGGGTCGGAATGTGTGGGGGTATGAACTCACGTTCTACTTGCATTAATGCTAGATAGACTCCTACTAACTCGGCTTCGTATATTGTAAACAGGCTGTCAGTGCCTAGTCTGTAAGAATTTCTAACCCACTCTCTTTTGTGTGGTAACTTAGCCACACAGGCTGCTGCTACTTTTCCCTCAGCCAATGACCCATCTGTATAGAAGTGCCATGACTTGTGGTATTGTCTACATAATTCCGTGTGCTGTGCTTTTGCTTGGTCTTTATCCTCTGCTCGTGAAAAGCTTAGTGTTGCAGGTACCCAGGGTACGAATTTAGCCGCACCAACTAGCTCCTTTTTTTTAGTTTATGGGTTGATCAGTATATAGTTTTTATAAATTTCGTTTCTTACAGATTCCTTGTTAGTATATCGGCTAGTACGCCCGCTTGTCAGTTGAATAACTATTCGCGGGAGAGCTGGGTTCAACTCCCAGACAGGGAGATTCAATTTTTTCCCATCTCAATTGGCTGTAAATTCATTTTTCTTGAACCTAAGTAATTAAGTTTAGTTCATCTTGAATAAACTAGATGGAGTAATATTTTTTTGGATGATAATCTACGTCTCTAATGTAGGAAAATTGCAAATTGTGTCGGAGTATTAACGAAATGTATTAGTAGATAAATTAGCATACGATGAGGCTTGGTGTTATTATTCCTATAGAAGTAATCAGTTAATAAGCAAAGTCATGGAGTTACTGATTGCTTCTCGAGGTATACCCAATCATAAATACTTTTTACTCCTCGAAAATCAATCATTGTCTTTAAGGACGCAAAAATGGTAAATGCAAATGTCACTTTTAAGAATAAACAATATATAATTATTATGTCGTGCTATGTTTCATCTTACAAACAAGTGAAGTTGTTTTAGTTCTTGGGGATATTGTCACTGTTGCTTGTTTTTGTTGGTTTAAACTCTTACGTCTGTAAAAAGTGATCTGTAAATCGAGCAATTATGCCTATGATGATGACGATGGAATCGAGACCCAATTCTAGAAATTACGAAAGTTTCGTGCGACCGCCGACATTCTGTATAGTATGTGGATCAATGGGATCTTAAATTAGCTGGACGCGCTTCCTGATAGATGTCATAACGTGCTTTTATGTTTGCACCCTCATTCTTTGCGACTACGCCGAAAACTGGAATACTTCGCAGCAACTCATTGGTGGTATGGGAAACTTTTTGAGAACAAAAAGTGCAATAGCCAGACACGAACTAGGCAAAAAGTAATGGACATACCCGGAATTGAACCGGGGACCTCATCCAGATTGCGAATTCTTCAGAAATGCTAAGAATGCGTGATAACCCCTACACCATATGCCCGATGACAACTCTGATGTTGGAAAGATTAAGACCCGTCGCATATCGAGAAAATTTTCATTGCTACTATTCTGAAGTAAAGAAGAATGTACTTGCTGAATTAAGGGCTTTGCAAAATTGAACTGGTTGATGGTTTGTAAAGATTAAACATGCTTATTATTGGTTGTGAAAAATATGTTACGTTATATATATTGTGTTATGATTGTTTAGGTTATGGTTCTGTACAATATGGTCTTCTTATATAGTCTTCACTGTCGTCTTGACCTTAGTACGTCGCAGTGTTCCTCTTGTGCTTGGTGTGACTCCTTGTTCCTTGCGTCCCTAGTCACTAAATGATACTGTATGTTCAGCCCTGTATCGGTATTCTGACACTGCTGCGAAGATGCCAAACTTCTCAAAGAATTTGCCAGAGCGATAAGATGCCTAGCTACCCTGCTACGCACAGGTCATTCCCCAACGACTAAGTCATACCGCTTCCAAATCAAACTGTTCGATTTACCTGAATGCAGGATGTGTGGCGCCGATGACAGCGTCTCATACATAATGTTCATATACAGAAAACATATAATGGCAAGAATTATGTAAGGTGGAAGAAAACCAAGATTCACATTCGGTTCGCATTAAGTCAAAAGCTCAAGACTTTACAAGATCTAAAAGCCCTCTACGAATTTTTCAAACCGCGCTTGATTACATACCCAAGATACTCGCGTGGTTCGGTGTAACCTAGAACATTCGAGGAAACACAAATCATCAAGACATTCTATGACACCACTCAAGAAATGCTTCCAGCAAATTCAATGTACCGTCATGTCATTACACTATAAGAAATATTAATTACGCATTTAAACTTCATATCAACAATAGACTAAGATTTCACCATCATCATCATCAGTACCATTTTCCCGGGGCAGAATCCCAGGCTTTGAGAATGCAGAAGATATTAGTGCAAGTTTCAAAACGTTTATCAGAGCCAACACTTTTATTCGTGCTCATTACGTTTTTGACTGTGCATAGGGGTTTGCTTGAGCTCTCGTCCGCCAAACTTAATGAGAACTTGAAAAGCGACAAAATAAATCCATACACCTAAAAAATTTTTGAAGTCCTCTCCCATAAAATGATTTGTCAATTCAAGGTATATATGTGAAGATGATCTTGGTGATATTTCAAAAGCAATGATATTGTATTTTGAAACGATCTATAGTAAATTAATTAATATAACATAACATGGGCTAGTACATCTACAAGTTAGTGAGCGATAGTAATAATATGGAAGTACTCGGTGTTTGGGGAATACCACAATATGTCAACTTGCTAGACCAAGCAATAAGTTATCAGCTCCAGTACTCAAAAGCGACCAAGTCTCATTGTAGAAAAATGACTACTACATAATACATAAATGATCCAAAAGGAAGAACACCTACGATGGAAAAGACATGTCGAAATATTCGTCAACAAAAAGAAGTCAAGAATCCTTACAGGGAAGTCTCACCTTAGCTAATTCTGTTTGTGTCCAGGTACAGAAGCTGAACATACAGACTCGGTCGCAGTGTTTCAGGAATAGTTAGCCAGCTCAACGCGGACGTAGATTGTCAATTATAAACATCCTATGAAGAAGGACCTTCAAGTGAGACAATAGAAAACAGATATAGGAGATTAAGAAGTATTATATTAATAATTATCATATAGAATATATTCATTTTACAGAACCAATATATTTTTGAAGTTGGTAATGTTGGAATGTAAATGTATGATAAGCTTTGTTTTTGGCTGTGAGGTATAAATACGTTATAGAATCATCATTCAAGATCACTACCGTAAGGGCAGAGCAGGTTGTGATCATATATATATGTTATTTTAGTATATATGATTGTTGAGATTGATGCTTTTTTATGTAGGGAATACGGAACATGTGCCTTCATATGCTGATAATGAAATATAAAGATATTGTTAAGAGTTGGCAAAATTTAGAAAAATTGATGATGATGAAATCTAAATATATTGTTAAGACGATACAAAGTTAAACTACGTCCATCAATACTTCTTAAAGCATAAGGATTTGGATGGTATGTTGAATTGGTGGGAAGCGTTTCTTGACTAGTGTCGTAAAATGTCTTGATGATTTGCGTGTCCGGGAATTTTCTCGGTTACGCCGAACCACCGGAGTATCTTTGGTATGTAGTCAATTGCGGTTTGAAAAACTCGTAAAGGGCTTGAAGAGCTTGTGCGTTCCTGAGCATTGGACCTAATTCGAACCGAACGTTGATATTGGTTATCTTTCTTCGCAAGGTGATTCTTGCCATTATGTGTCTTCTACATATAAATATTCTATGCGAGATGCTATCATCTATGCCACACGTCCTGCATTTCGGTGAGTCGATTAGCTTGAATTGGTATCGATATGACTTAGTCGTAGGGAAGTGGCCTGTACGTAGCTGGGTTGCTAGGCACCGTGTCGCTCTGGGTAGCTCATTGAGGAGCTTAGCAGTTTTTGCAGCTGTCAGCTTTCCGGCTGATGTTTTTGAGGTATTGGACTTGATGACTGACAATCTCGAAGCTTCAATTTTCAATGGAGCTGTATAGCGTTGGCGCATTCTGCGTCGCATTGCTGAGTATGAAGTACTAAGTGTGAAGTCAATGTTGGTGTAATGATTACATTTTGTCCTTCCCTCGTTGGCTGTTCTATCAGCTAG
>NW_006532005.1:0-3541 GCF_000263375.1 Wallemia mellicola CBS 633.66
GGTGAGAACACGCTCACGAGATCTGGCGATCATCCCGCGCGTAACATCGTAACAAGTATCTGCGTAAGCCAAGGAAGAAGTTCACTTCTCCCTTGAACGCAACGGTGCGCAACACACCAAAGCTTGAGGGTCTAAAGGAGATGGAAACTATAGTAGCCCATCTTTTCGTACCCTGGGTACCTGCAACACTAAGCTTTTCACGAGCAGAGGATAAAGACCAAGCAAAAGCACAGCACACAGAATTATGTAGACAATACCACACGTCATGGCACTTCTATACAGACGGGTCATTGGCTGAGGGACAAGTAGCAGCAGCCTGTGTGGCTAAGCTACCACACAAAAGAGAGTGGGTTAGAAATTCTTACAGACTAGGCATTGACAGCCTGTTTACAATATACGAAGCCGAGTTAGTAGGAGTCTATCTAGCATTAATGCAAGTAGAACGTGAGTTCATACCCCTACACATTCCGACCCCACATACTGTCTTCATCCATAGCGATAGTCTAGCGGTCTTGTCGGCGATCGTTCAGTTACAAACGACAAAGACAGGACAATACTTGATAAAACAAGTGCTTGACAAAATCGAAAGGATCAAAAGAATGGAAGGAAGAGAAAAAACCATAGTCCAATTGAACTGGATCCCAGGACATACGGCCATCTATGGTAACGAACTAGCTGACGGAACAGCCAATGAGGGGATGCCTACATGTGCTCATCATACCAGAATTGGCTTCGCTCTTAGGACTTCATACTCAGTAATGTGACCCAGAATGCGCGAACGCTATACAACACCCTGCAATTCGAAGCGCCAAAACTTCCGGTCATCAAGCCCAACACCTCAAAATTATCAGCAGTAAGGCTGATAGCCTCAAAAACGGCCAAGGTTCCCAAAATGAACTTGTTTTATCAAATATGCTATATCTGTTTCTTGGTAAGGTTTATTTATTTATAGATTTTTATTGTTTGGTTGTCCCTTGTTGTCCCCTAATTAATATTTATACGTTCGTACCTAGAAACTGATTGACGCTCTATGTTCAGAATACCTGGATTCTGACAGAACTATGCGTGTAGTTTTTGAACGTCTTAAATGTGTGATTTACTCAGAAATTTTTTTTTTAAAAAATGAGGACATTCTATAAAGCGATATCTTTCTTTGAGGAGTTATACCACCAGTTTATGTTAGACCTGGAAAATTCACCTTTGACAAGTCAATCATATCTAAAGAAGTCTAGACATTTAAACTATTATCTTCAAAATTCTTTTCCATTCAAAATAGTACTTGAGAAACTAGCTAGTATAGATGATGAGAAGCTTTATATCCGAATTAAGATATACCCTGAACAACAATACTTCAGCATCGAGTATAGTAAAGAGCTCCAAACTTACTATGATAACTTTATTGGTATCTTTATTCCTGGTATTGCACATTTCTCCGATAATATCAGCATAACCTACAGTAAAGCTAGTCAACAAGAATTGGAGAAGTTGGGACTCTATGTTAGCTCCTTACCACAGCAACTCTTCTCAGTCACAATTGTCTAAGAGGCAGGATGGTATTAGGCCTTGTGCCTTCGCAGCATGGGGGACTACTTCTAGGTGAAAAAGCAACAGGGATATGTTTCCACAAAGAAAGACTAAATACTGTCAAAAGATCATTACTAAAAGTGAAAGCTTCATTGAAACATCTTAAAATTGTCTTCTAAATGAACCGGAAGTGTGTCACTCTCTTCCTAACGAGCGCAAACGAATAGGTTTACATTCATTGGAACTCGGGATTTACATGGGAATCTTTGACGCTGGCAAAACGACATCGAAAGTACAATGTGTTTATTGAGGGCACAGAAACAACCTGTGTTGATATAAAAGGCATATCTCCCATAGTTGTTGAGATATGGAAGGGGTGTTAAGTGTGTGGTGTGCTATATAAAGGTATACATTTGATATAATTCTGTGAACGTGTATATATGTCGCTTTTTTTTTTACCTAACCTACTGTGGAGATAGATTATGTTGCTTTTGATATACTGGAGATCCACTAGGATGCACCCTTATCTTATTGTCTTTCTCATCATCACGCCTTTTTGCGATTGCAATCTCCAACTCTACTGTTTTCTTGTGTATCAGTGAGGCACTTATGTGTTTCTTCCCTGATTGACTCTGTATGTTCGGGTTCAGTATCTGAATTCCAATAAAAAACCTAATACGAAGGCTATTTATTGCCTATAATATATATTCTCAGCCATTTGCTTACCAATCGCACACTTCTTCCGTGCCGAACATTACGCGGACGGCACCCTAAAGATTTGGTCAGTGCGTATAACAAGTACCCTTTTCTTCTGGCTCGGTTGCAATTACCAAACCGCTTTTTCTAGGTTTTGACTATGTTTAATATATCGTTATAACCACATTAGCAGATATAGTTCTGATCACCGTTTTGATGGAAATTTTGCATAAATCAGATTTTTCTTTTTTTTAAAAATGTAAGTATAAATTGGAAAAGAAATTTCCATACAGTCGACTTGTGCTGCAGTACTCATAGTTTTAAAAGTGTGGTCATCTATATATTTAATAACACTACTCATTCTATTTGTTACATACTTGAAAATATATTATGAACGTCGCTGGTCTCTTAATCTTTTAAGATTGCTTTTTCAAGTAATCTCGCATTTTTAAAGGTATCGCTAATTGGTTGAATGCGAACATCAGTCACACCATTAGCATGGCCACTTCGCGAGGACCGTATGCCCGATACCTCGATGGTTCAAGATTTTGCATAATTCATGTAGCTCATAGGTTAGGTTACAGTCCGAATCTAGGCCACAAAAACGGGATCCTCGAAAATGAGAGAAGAGCAGGTATCCACTAAATGGACGTGCAGGAACAACCTGGTAGTATTCTTGTGGCTGTAGCTGCCCTAGTTGCTGAGATATGGAAATGCTCACCTATGACGTCAGTCGATCTGCCGACCGGAAGTAGCTGAATATAGCCCTGATGGACGTCCAAGTGACACAGATGGCTTTTCTGTTGGACATTATATTGTTTTACAATCGCCAATTTCACGAATTTGGGCCGTTTTTGGGATTTGGGGAAAGAGCGGATCGGAGGATATTGGCGACGTAGGAACAGAAATAGCTGGGTCTGGTAGGTGTAGCTGCCGTCGTTGCTGAGATGAGGGCCTATGACGTCATATAAACATTGAGTGAAAATCTTCACTCAAAGTAGCTCAACACAGGCGCTGAAGAAGCTTGAATGGCACGTGTGGGTGTGCCTCTGTGCTGTATCCTGTAGTGCGCCTTTACAGTTCTAATGCATGAGAAAGCAGAGAGTTTCGTCGATTATCTACGTGAGGCAATTTCTGAATTAATAGGGTGGAACGAACGCTATAAAAGAACATATAGGATAATTGAGAGTTGAGGAACAGATTAAGCTTTTCCATTTGTCTTTTTCCCGGGTCATTGATGAGTAGCGAAGATATCTACCGATGACGTCAGTAGTAGTCGAAGATGATCTCAGCCACCAGAATAGCCAGAAATATACCACGT
>NW_006532006.1:0-3163 GCF_000263375.1 Wallemia mellicola CBS 633.66
ATAGTAAATATTTGCACTTGTATTATGTAAAAACTTTTTTGTGCATAGATATATTCCACATTTTTGGTAGTTAGCTTCTTACCGCCTATCAGTCATCAGCACCGTAGCTGAGTGTTTTAATGCAGAGACTATGATGATGATGATGATATAAATATATATAAGTCAACATTTATTATAAACGAGGAATATCCTGCCTCAACACATCTCCTGTGAACTCATCAACGTCATGATGATTGACTATCTCTTATCACTTTAGCGGAAAGAGAATGTTCCTCTAAGAGTACAGGGGATGTGATTATGGATGTAAAATTGGTCAGCTTATTGTTTCATAACAAGCTCACCTTTTGACTGCTGGATCTTTATGACCTACTTACTAGAGTATGATATAGGATTCCATGCAAGGGATACTAGATAAGGGAAAAAGATAAGGTTGTTTTATATAATCGGATTCACGTGATCAAGATGATCTATTCAATCACTGTACTTTGATGGTACGATGAACGATTATTGATGATGGATGATGTTCCTTGAATTATATGAATCCAATTAATCCAATGAGCCATTATAAAGTAAAATATTGTAATGGATAAAGTTGAGAGGGATACCTTAATGTACTTATTCATGTATTTACATCAAGCTATTCTTTCATCATCGGTTTGTTTGCTGATATAAACGCTAGTGTGATGTAAATTGTATTTTATAATTTCTTAGAACTTTATAGCAGTTTTCAGGGCTTCATCAACACCTTATTTTTGTATTATTCACGCAAATCATTAGGTAAGGTCTGTCTTATATGGTAGTAAGTTCCGCCATTGGCAAACTCGTTACCAAAGGTAAAGTCAACAAGTAAGTCTAATGTGAACATATTGCTATTCATATTCATTACAAATCTAGTGCTCTTTTCTGACATCCTCAGATGTCAATCCCGTTTTCCTCCTACTCGATGAACATCATTTCTGTATGACTAAAAGAAATGCTGAAACTAAAAGATCATAATATATGTCCATTATTTGAAAATTTACATAATCCTTGGTCCGAAAGCTAGCCATATACTAAATTTATTAACCTCGCCTCATACCGTCCGTCAATCGATTCATTCTAATATGAAGTATATATAATTAATGAGACCAAATTCTCAAAATAAGAGTGGGCACCACAGAAAGATACTACAAACTAAGATGTAACATTTTAATTATATTCTTGATATTAAAGCTGTCGCAGCTGAAATTTTTACGTGACGTGCAATTTCTACCTGATAGTCCTACCCACCACCCTCAAGTGTAACTAAATTTCTTCACATAAAAAAAAGTTCAGTCTATTTGAAATGTTGAAGCAATATTCTAATGGTTTTAACGAAAAGTACACGTGAAATGGTCGATATTGTAGCGACTACAACTTTACCAGCTGAATACTATTATTGAAAGTCAGAGTACAATCAATGTAATGAAATATAATACTAAAGACTTTATGCTGCCACATGCGGCTCGCGTTAAATTTGGACAAGCATATTCGCATATCAACCGAGTTGAATAAAATTTTATCTAACTATTATGTCTCTTGTTCTGAAAGCGTAGCACGAGACGTTGTTTCCTTAAAGACTATTATTGAGAAGTTCAAAGTTGTAAAAAGCACGCTTATTTTTCTGTCTCATTCAGTCCACCGGCAAGATGGTGGCGGGTGACATTACTTAAGTGACTAATTAAGACCAGCCTTGCTTTCCAAATTGCGAAACATTAAAATGGATCTGCCTGCGGTCGTTGACGTTGATTTCTATCAACTAATTAAATGGATGACTCTAAGTTTCTTCTACTTGGTAACTAGGCTCCATGAAAGATGTCTCTATTCTGGGAATGCGACTTTATTATGGAACTAACAGGATCGACAAAAAGCTTGTGAAACGAAGAAATAACCTCGTGATCGCCAAAGTCCGCTTGAGAAATGTTCGTAGCGGTTAGATACGAGAACAACTGTTGAATTGGAAACTGGTCCTTGTCCAATTTTTGTTGAGTTCAAAGGTACCAAATAAGATGCAACCTCAACCCGGAGAGATGAGGTCTCGCAATCTGCTCAAGCTTGAAATCTTTGTTGGATGACTGTTTGTCAAACTAATGAAAACATTCTACTCAATGGAGAGACCATTACTGCTCATGAACCTCCTCAACTTGTTCAGTGCGCTGCCATGTTTGCCTTTACAGGTTTAACGAAAGCAGTCAGAATCAAAACAAGCATGCTCGCCGTATAAATTGTTACACTAGTAGACATTAGAATATGTGCGATTTCAGGTATAATAGACGAAGTTTTCAAACGAACGAAGGACATTAATTCTAATTGACCGTCTCTCGAACGGCCTAAACTACGATTAAACTATCATATTCACGCCTTTTTGCTCAAGTCTATCAATGTTATTATTACTGAGGTGTCACAGTTCAAATCCTTGAGCATGAATTGCGATAAGTGAATATGTCTTTTGCTTCTTCAGGAAACATCCCAATACCAATGACTTCTGTACTATCACGATAATGTATTAATTATAAAAAAAGTAAAAATTGAGCGTGATCATGTAGTCTATTTTCAGAAGAAACATTTTTTTGGGTGTATCTATTAGTTTTTTCGTAGCATACTTCGGCAATATATGTTTTAAAAAAAAAAAGGCATTTCAGAAAGCCGTGATTTTTAACACTCGAGAGACGCTATAATCGATGAAGCACTTGGAAGTTGTGAAGTTGATGTTGTTCCGAGTTACGTTAAGCAGTTTCTTTTTTTAATGGTCTTCTCACGCCTGTATGCCATTAATCATCTTTCCATAGCCCCCAAAACAGTTTAAGGTGACTAAAGACTATATTCGTACGAACTTTCAGAAAGCAAAGTGAGTTTTTGTTCTATTGTAGTAATGGGCACTGCGAGGTATGATTTCAGTAGCGCAGTTTCTTGTCGATAATTCGGCTTGAATAATATATATTGCTTTGTTTATATGTTTTACTCCTTGTTTCACCTTTGAGTCCCGAGACGGTAGCATTTCACGGCTCACCGAGCATTTTGGTTCAACCGCCGCTCTCATCTTTACAACATTTCGGAGGTAGAGAGGCCTTTTTAGTTTCTAGAAACGGTCAACTAGAGATGACGTCCTTCGTTCTTTAGAAAACTTCGTCGTCTATTATACTTC
>NW_006532007.1:0-3091 GCF_000263375.1 Wallemia mellicola CBS 633.66
CTAACCTAACCTAACCTAACCTAACCTAACCTAACCTAACCTAACCTAACCTAACCTAACCGTCCGTTTACAGACAAGAATTTCACATAAGTTCGTAGATACTCTCGCACTTGAAAACCAAATGGTAGAGACTAAGATGTACTCAAAAATAGCTCATGTTATCAGATCAATTGGAGTTAAGCCTCCTCTGTTTAAGGCAAACAATATTAGCTCATTGAAAAGTAGATATCATTCGGCTAAGAAAACCTTTGACCAAATTAGTAACAAACCTGATAAAGCCATTCAAGGTTTCCGTGTTGAAGCCACAATACGCGCAACTAATTTAATATGGGCTTTAGAAATAGCCTTGATTTACAAGCTTCTTGACAGTGGGACTTATGATCAACGCTTCGAATTAATTGAACTGCCGAGATCTGTATACATTGCAAATGCACAAAAACTGATAAACAAAGTACAAGATTATAACCTGCTAAGAGGATCTAATAATACTAAAGTATCGAATGAAAGGAGCAAAGTGGAAGCAGATGTTTGGCAGTCTGTTGGCTGGAACAGCTCTAGAAGAAAACTTACCAGACACAACGACGTTAACGCGTGGTGGAATGACCAGATCACAAGTCACGTGTTCGAGAAGAATATCAGATTCGTTAGTCATGTTTTCTTTAGTGACACTTATAATTGCAGAACTTTTTTCAGGCTTGTGAAAAGCAAACTCAAATGTCCAAAATGCGGTGCATTAGACAGCTATCATAGTATCGGACGAGCAGACTCTTTTTCAATTAGGTGTGGGAAACGAGAATGTTTAAACCAAATGGGAAAGAAAAAATGTACTGCTTTGTGGGATGAACTTCTAAAGGGAGAAGATAGTGAATATTTTCAAGATGCCATAGATACCACTAAAGAGGCTAACTGCTCACCACGACTTACACCATCTATCCAAAACAATTCAACAGATTCAAATAATAGTCCATGTTTATCTGAATCTCCTGAATCTCCTTGGGAGACGTTTATTCCTCAAAGATATTTTCACGAGTCATCAGTTTCAAGTATTTGTCCATCTTTATACGACACACCTGAACCTCGGAAGAGATTTATTGCAGAAATATCTTCTGGCAGCTCTTCACATTCAACTAGTCCGTTTTATGATAGTTCGTCAGCTTCAGATGGTTCATCACATTCAACTTATTCATCTCTGTACGACTCACCTGAACCACCTCAGAAGAAAGTTATTGTGGAACTATCTTCTGACAATTCATCAGGTTTGGCTAGTCCACCTTTATTCCAACCACCTGTACCCCATCGAAAAGGCTCTGTTATTGTGATCTCTTCTGAAAGTTCAGAAGGTATTCCTGAACCTCATCCTTTATGCATGTTTCAGGATGATGGATTTTCTCGATGGCCTGTTCCTGAGGATAATGGTTTGTACAGTGCGGAATCTCGTCAGTGCGTCGAGTCTGAAGTTAGGGCAGCAACACCAACCAGCCTTCCAGTTCAAGCTACATCTACAGAGCAGATACACCATGAAATGGCGGACAGGCCTAAATATACATTGCATACGCTATGGAAAAACATACTGGACAGCAATTTTCCAGAATCCGTGAATATTTATCAAATAACTGATCATTACATTAGAACTGAAGGCTATATTGTTGGTGATGGGAATTGCATGTTTAGAGCTATATCATTTGCTCTTTATGGCGATCAGAGAAAGCATGGTGATGTTAGAAAGCTGGTTGTGAACTACATGGCAGAAAACATCGACGAGAGAGTAGGTCAAGAGAAAGTAAAGCTACTGTGCGACTTGAATTGGAGGGATTACCTTGAAGAAATGCAGAAAGAAGGAACTTGGGGAGATGAATATGTTCTTATAAATGCAGCTTTGGCTTGCCGTACGAACATCGCAGTTCTCTCGACGGGTGGCACTCGAAAATACATCAAGACCTTCACGTTTAGCGGTGAACAGGTGATAGCTATCTGTCACGATGGTAGCCATTATGAAGTTCTGAAAGGTATCAGATAGCATAAGTCATAGAAGTTTGCCTATTAGATCTTTTTTAATTTTAATTTAATAATGAATTTAAGACAAAAAACAAGAGAAGGTATTCCAGGTGTAGTGTCGATATTCTCGGCGTCATTTATGGAATTTTGACTGCTGACGTCATCAATGTACATATCTGGTACTCAGCAACGACCCGGGAAAAAGTGTTATTGGAAGGCTTAATCTATTCCTCAGCTCTCATGCATTCTATAGGTTCTTTTGTCGTACTTGATACCCCATAGTAATTCAGAAATTGCGTCAAGTAGATAATAGATCAAACTCGCCGCTCTCCCATGCAAGAGAGCCATAAATACTCACACTACACCAATGCACAGCGAAGACCACAACCGTGCCGTCCAGCGACCTATTGGGACCAAGTTGACCTACTTCTGGTGAAGATTTTCACTCGATGTTGCATGACGTCATAGGCCTTCATCTCAGCAACTACGGCAGCTACGCCCGCCAGACTAGGCTATTTCGGTTTCTACGCCACAGATTATTGCAGGGACGCCCTCGTCTCAGATCACAAAAATACTCAAAATCCCGAGTTCCAACGAATGTAAAGACAAAGATATAAAAGAGAGAAATATAGCTTTTTGTATTATTGTATAGACTGCTGAGTTCTATATTACAACTCATCATGTACTTGGTAATTGTATGTCCAATGTCCTCCTCCAGCATAATCGTTATTATAATATGGATCACATTGGGAAGCACCAATACCTCCAGCAGTATCTGCGTTGGCTACTTGCAATTTTCCCCATAAACCGAATTCCCCGTTAAAGTTTATACATATGTTATCAGCATCTAGCTCATACAGTCTACCCAACAAATCATTAGCCATTTGTTCAACTACCCAGTTTGGGATATTAGGATAGTGCCTCGTGTTTTCACCAAAATACTGTCTGTTTACAGCGTAAGAAAACACCCAACGATCATTATTAGACTGCTGTCTCTTGCTCCCACTACCATTCAAGTGGGTCGTAGATTGCACCTGATAACTATTTAGTTCAGGGATAAATCTATGCATTACCGGCGGGGTAAGATGCTCCATCA
>NW_006532008.1:0-2868 GCF_000263375.1 Wallemia mellicola CBS 633.66
TTGGTAATCACACTTTCATTTTCTGCAGGCTTAACCCAAGGGACGACACCTTTGAAGAAGAAGTCATCTTGTCCACATGCCATGAAAAAAGTCTTCCTGTCCGAAGAAGACATTCGCTTTGATAATTACGTGGTAAAGTCTGCAGAGCGAATCGGCTTATCATAACGGCTTCAGTGAATACTATATGGGAGTGATATCGTACTGTTACCTTTACGCAACAGAATTCAACACAGGGCTTCCAGTCATATAATATGCTGTCATGTAGAGAGAAGCGCGATATCCTTCAATAACAGAAAAATGATGCTTGCTAAGGTTTGAAGCAAAAAATAATTATCCTAGGTACAACTAAACATACAGTTCCTAATTGTGGTTGTTGTCGTTGTAGAGTGTGGGGTGAGATAGACCCACCTCGTACACTCGCCCTGAAACATTTGTCCACAAAGCTAATTACCAAAGTGAACTTTCAATAGTTGTGCCGAGGTATCACAGGTCACTTTGAGAAAAAGTATGTAGCGAGCTCTCCACTGATAAATACACTGCAATTCGAAAATTGTTTTTAATATCGAAATATATATTAACCCTTATCCAATTGTTGAAAGTACCTTTTGTACTCACATTGACTAATCATGTAATTATCGATACAACGCATCGTGCCTGGTCTGCAGGATACAGAAAATGAAAACATGATTACCTTCGTTCCAGATATTTTCCAACAGTCAATGATATGTCGCGTGTCTCGAAGAGTTACATTGCTTCTGTAGCAACAGAATGGTAGTCACTTTGCCTAACCATCCAGTTTAGTAAGTTTCATTCATTGGCAACCATCTTTGGTAATAATACTGTGGTTGCTTTTGGCTTGGTTGTACAAATGTGATCCCTCCCTACCCAATACAGTGATCACTGGTGCCCGTCGAAGTGGGAAGAGTATTCGCATTTGTCGTGACTTCCAGAAAAGTATAACAATCGATTACAACTGAGTTGTCTGAAAGCACTGCGGGCGGACTCCTGCACAAGAATGCATTCTGTCTGTAGACCTTTTTACGGTCAGAAGATTGTCATTGGCAATTTCGGCACCTAGCATTTTGTTATTCATGTATGTGAAAAAACATTATCTTCCATTAACAACTGCATCAGACAATTACGTGGGATACATGTCACGGGCAATTAGAGACACATCCGTACGTTCTCGACATTGTTTTTTTCTTTTTCGCCACTTTCAATACAGCTATGTACCATATACTTCCGATGAGTGACATGTATTACATGTATTACATTATTGTTCACTAACAACAATCTGAAAATAGAATTTATGAAGTGAATGAGAGAGAGACTTCAACTCTGTTTCTTATGTATTTATACTATGATCGAATATGATCTATATGAAGGAATTTTGGAGCACCTATACAGAGGTTTTAGATGTTGTGTCTTTACAGTGTCAAAGTAAATGTCGTGTTTAATTGACCTATTATGATAACATTCTCGTATGTTTTCATCTGTATTTGATTGCAATAATTTCATGAAATCTTACCATCGTCTTTTCTTTTCAAGACTTGAATTAAAGCATTAGAATTTTGAAGCACAGCTTTAATAGTTACCGAATGATATAACGGTACTTTTCGTGAAGGATACGATAGGATGATACGATACTGCAAAAAGAATATTTCACCACACTCCTCATATTGAATATGATTCTACGAAGCGATCTGATATAAACGAATTTAGTATAAAAGGTTTGTATTATTGAAAAGATGATATCAGGCAACATTTGGAGATGGTATTGAACTAAATATTTCTCGATAAAATGAGAACATAATAGACTATTTCAAGCATTAGTTTATAGTAGTAATCTTTATAACAAACCTAATACTTGACTGATATATTATGCTATTTTCTGTGAATTTAATGATGAAATAATAAATTACTATATTGTATAGATTAATTTATACTATATGAAAGTCCACCTATCACCCCTTAGATATGAAATGCACAGCCTATATGACACTACTGTGTATAAGTGATGAATTGAGTTAAAGGATGATGTAATTGGCAGATGCCCTTGTTTATGATGAACAGATTTGTGCACTAATCATCCAAAATTATCATAAGAGTTTCTCTATCTTGGAACTTACGCCTAATAGAAGATTGGCTATGTCTCAGTATTGTTAAGTGAGCCTACAGTAATATTGCCCGTACTTATTATTGACATCGATTAATTACTCTTTAAAAGTTGAACAAGCTGTAAGCTTTATTTATACCACCTAGAGAAACTACATATAATACTTCTTGAAGTGTCTTGATTTGTTTATTTGTATTTAAGATATCTTCGGTAGAATCGAATGCAATCCAATCCTGGACGTATAATCATTTGATTGTAGCCGTAGAAATTCTCGTTCACTAGCTGATGGATGTCGAAATACCCAAATAAAGCCATTCATAACCCAATGTTCAGTCAGTATTTCAACTAATGCTAGAGGGTTTCAACCAAGTTTAATATATTCTGTTAAAGTTTATATGTACTGTTTATGGTACCAATTCCAGAATTCAGTCCCCTTCGTGGACACCAATATACAATACTGCAATGCGCAGTAAAAATGTTTGTTGTCACGAGATTAAAATTGGGAATAAATTGGAGGTTATTACATCAGTTCATCAGAGATCCATTACGTTCAGAATGAGTACGCTCATTCAGTCGATACGAATTATACTGTAGTCGCTTATTATGACACAGTTGATATCATAGAAAATGTTAGTCAGTGGACGTATATCTTCCTCAGAGCTTATAATCCGTACTTGCTCCTATAGCTCATAACATTCTCTGCTTTGAAACTTCCAAAATTAATCAATAATTGGAAGGCGTTAAGTATTCAA
>NW_006532009.1:0-2867 GCF_000263375.1 Wallemia mellicola CBS 633.66
ACTTTTTCGGTTAATTATTTGATGTAGAGATGTGGTTACCAGATGTTCTATGTCTGTTGGGCACCTGAGAAGACGTTATGATATTGTTATTACTATCAAATGAATAGGATCTATGTCAGATGATTTTAATTTATAACATTTTCTTCCTTATATGTATTCACCAGTGTCATACAATTCTTGTTCCTTTTATTTTTACGCCGCTTTGATTGGTCGCGCTCATGTCTAAATGTAATCGTGGCGCTCTGTGATTCTTGTCTTGTCTCTAACCGTACCTCGAGACATACTCCTGTTCATTGGTTTGGTGAAACACGCGTCCGTGTTTCATTGTTCTTTGACGCTGTATGTTTAAGCGCAGTATCTGGATTTCAACAGATAATTTAATTTTTTGTAGATTTTATTGAATCTTTAAAATAAATTTCAGAGCCCAAATTTATGTTTTTATCATTTTATTAGTGTCAGAAGATCTAGATATAAGATAACAACTTCGTAACTAATGTTGCAAAAAATATTGATGATTAAGAATTTCCGTTACCTTTATTCCATTTAATGAGATGACTTGATTATTGCTCAATGCGGATACATGGTTGAATGAATGTATAGAGTTACATTCACATTTAGGTTCAATTTAGTTAAATAGTTACTGTAGATACCTAAGGGTTAATAACAAATCCTGAGTTATTTTATACGTCTGCAATGTTTAAGAATTTATTGTTCGCTCATTAATTCAACTCTTTATTTTATATGATGGATATAAAATAAAGATATTAATTTTTCTAAATAAAAAGTTTTTGGTAGACGGTAAGATATCCCAAATTAAATTAATTAAACTATGCAACCGATTTATCTACTAATAGTAGATTATTTAAAGTATGAGATTTACAAAGACAAAGTATAGGAAAATATTACCAAGAATAATGCAATAAGACCCCCTACTATATAAATCTCCGCGTATCTCTTTATCTTCATTCAAGTTCCCTCAAAGGGTAAGATGCTAAATTTAAAAAAAAAAGGATTTTATATGAGGACACCTCATTGAAACTTTCTTAATTTGGTGTTAGGTCATTTAATCTAAGTAAAATAGCAAAGTTGATTAAATAGCACGCGCAAGGTAATAACTTAGTTGACTTCACATCAAAGTATTTATACTGCAATACCCAGCTACGTCAAGTAGCAAAACTTTAGGGGTCCTTTTATAAAGTTGCTGCCATTTTTTTGAGGTCAGGTGAAAGATCATATTTGTTTTAACTTTGGATTCATTTCTCCTTTAGAAGGACGTTCCAATGTCTTACTATTCATTTTATTCTTTTCCCGGTTTGTTGAAATGTCTATAATCGTAGGCCCTAAACGTCTCAATTGTCATGTCAAATCGTAACCTGGCTCCGTCCTTATCTCTCTCTCACAGGTCCGTAATATAATTCGACATTACATATCCTTCGTTTACTTGTGTATGTTCGGGCTTCTAAACCCATGACTTCAATGTAACCAACATGGGTTAGTAACGCATATCTGTGCCTCACGCACTGAATAACACTTGGCATACATCCCTCATTCCAGTTCTTAAAAAATGAAATCCTGAATAAGATGTACATTTGCTAAATGATAATGTTATAAACAAGTAGGAAGGAAAAATTATTCAAATCTGAAAGTATTCATTGCCATTGAAAAATGTTAATTCAATTAAGAACTCACACGAATACCCTAGCAGTCCTCACTGAATACAATTCGAGTAATTGGAAAACATCGTAATTAACCTGGTATGCCAAAATCACCAATGATCGTTAAACATAAGGATACCCTCTCAACGAGCGAATGTGAATATAACTACACAACGTTGATTGTGCTAACCCAGCTGCGAATCCCCCGGATTCCAAGTCGAAAAGCAAAGGTTTTTGTTCTTGCACTAAACCCTGCGGACGAGATAGATATACATATTGTGGAGTACTGCAAATACGTACGGACCACATGAATTCAACTGAATGCTGGCAGCTCTATAATATCTACAATAGTAACGCCCGCGCCATTTCTAACAGCGTGAAAATATATTATATATACCTCACAATAACTATGCCTACAATTCATGATGTCCAAGAAGAGTTTGAACATCATCTTCATGACAACATGGGTGAGGACGTTCCAAAGCAGTTTGCCACGACGTTGATTCCGATAGAGAATAGCTAATATGCGATACGCTACATGGCTGATGACACCAAAAGAACGTTAAAACATTACGAGACGCGTTCGTTCGTGATAACAAAGCTTTAGGCTTTATCTTATACATCCTGTAAGTGACATGGATGTACTGTTCAGTTCTAGATGGTGACAATTGTACAACACTGTAAATCTCCATTCAAGTAAAATCAAGGGCATACGCCCTCTAACCCTTACGATACCCCATTAACAATGACTGACTTCTGCGCGTAACGGATATCCAATATTACTTGTGGACTGTATTTTATACTATAGAACTTGAGGCTCTGATATCTGCACCCTCGCCCTGAAATGCCAACATAAACTCCTACCGATTAGTTGTTTGAGAGAAATTTATAGAAGCGTAGTTAAGGATGCTTATACAGACGCGTTGTCGAGAGTAATGGAATAGCATACATTGGATAACTTTGTGATTAAACTACGCTAGAATCGACTTGGGCGCGTGATGGTTTGTGCAGTATTTCTTGTAACGCTTCTGACAACATTTGGAATTGAAAATTGTTGAGCATACATGAACGCAATAAGCATCTAATGAGATTAGTGGCTCAACCACCCCGTCTCTACTTGCCAGCACTTTCGTTTCAACCAATACTGCTTGCTAGTCATGTACTGTGAAGTATTTGAACATTTTCAACAGGATAGTAGCTCTGATTTGAAAT
>NW_006532010.1:0-2721 GCF_000263375.1 Wallemia mellicola CBS 633.66
TTTGTTATTTGTGGAAAGTTAACCCCCAGGTATTTGTATTGCAGGATATATGATATACGATTATGAGAAAACTTTTCCCATCGTTGAAAGAGAACAGATTTCCCGTGTCTTTTATTGTTATTTCACGAACACTCCCTCTGGAAAAGCACGAAATTTCTGAAGCACCACCATCGGAAACTAGCTTTTCAATACAATCGGTCTTACTTTCATCTAATTGTGCTACATTGTGATCGAATGTCGTACTGAAAAAGAATTCTTTATATCTACTATCTCGTCATGATCTTAACAAATACATTTCATTTTCCGAGAACTGAAGCGTACGTTGGTAAAACAGCAGTTACACAATAATCAGCTCTCCTATCATTTAATTACTTGTTGGGCATCACCAATACCATTTTTACCACACTCAATACATCATTTGGCAGTTGAACATCTTAGAATCGGATATTGCAGATACCGGACTTTTTACGGGCAGCCTGCTGAAATTGCTTAACAATCGTCATATTTATTCGGTAAGAGGGTTTCGATAACGTTGTTAAGTAAAGTCACAGCTAGCGGTGGATCGCTTCACTTTGTTTCTGACCTAAAGAATGTTCCTACTATTCGTAGTATCACTAACTTTAGCGCTATCTGAACATTGAATGCTAGGGAATGGACTTAAGCTGTTGAAAAAAGATAATTTCATTGGCTTGTGTAGTATTTGGAAAGTAAAACGATTTACAACACTTAATTAGTAGGCGTGAATAAGTTGCACTGCGAAAAATGTATCTCAAAAAACCTTCATTCGAGAGAAGCTCAACTTCCATGCATATGTCCTTGTGATCATCGAATTACCACTATGCAGCCCTTTTCTTCTTTGTGACACTAGCGTAAAATAAACAAAAGGATGTCCTCTCGTACAGCTGTAATTTGATGTATTCGACGATAGATCACATTCGTTAGCTATGTAATTGTGTCTCTAAATAACAGGAATGATACGTACAGTTGTAGTGCCTTTGGTTTTGCGCGAACCCTTGTGCGACGACGGCCTTATTCACGTAAACACCTATTATTTTTGTTAGGAATGAGCTTTTCTCTGGTTAACGATGACCAAGAAGTAGTGTGATGAATTGGTAAGTTGTACCGTCCACCTGACTAGTTATCAGCCCAGCAATTAAGTTATCAAGCATCAACGTTGTCTGCGAAAGCATCTTTGTCTTGTGGTAAAATAATAAGGCCCTCCTCTTGTATGACATCAAAATGTAGTGAATCTGTATTCTAAATTTGCTACATTAATCGTGCATATGCAATTCTGCGTTCTTTGCAAGTATTTATTTGTGTATTTAAAAATAGTACAGGAACTGCAACATCTCATAAAAAGTTTTTTTCAAATGCTGAAAAACATTATTATTCCGTGAACAAATGTCGGATTACGTTTTATATCCGGTAAATAATGATAGCGAGATTTATTGAAGGCTCATGTTAACATTAGAGACATTGAGGGTGACGGGATTTCTATATTTCAGCTGAATTATTAGAATTGTGTTTGTTGATGCGGTTGAACGATAGTAGAAACATTTTTCCGATAAGCTGTTAGAGGTTACTTTGGTGTTGAACATTATTCAAAGTGTCATGCATATTTTTACATGGTCTTTGTTTAATTCAGGAACCATAGTAGATGTAATTCTTACGAAAGAGTGACTACGCAACGAATGACTTACGGTTGCTGAAGAAAACCAAATATCGCTTCACTTTAACGTAAGATAGACCATAAAGAGGAGATCATTGTTTACAGACAAATCAGCTAAACTTGTATATCTAGGACAATATTGTCAGTGATTATCATGAGCATCATCATTTATCGTAAGTAGGTGTTCAGCTTCTATAGTCGAAACATGATTGGCAACCTCAAGTGTTACTTTTTAAGACATAACTCGAGGCTTTTTTGAAACCACTTTATGAATTTTTCTATAACAAGTGTTGCAATCTGACCGTTTGGGATCATCTTGTATGTTATTCAAGAGACAGTATATAATTCAGTAACTTCTGTTGACCAACGAGTTATTTCATTGTAACATGACTAAATGACTTTTATAGCCTCCATCAAACGCAATGTAGTTTGTTTGATGAAGGGGATATATATATATATATTTGCTCTTCAAACAAAGTGAGTCATTTTGAATTCAATAACCGAGAGGAATACAATGAGAGTTCGGTAGTAATTATACAGCGACACAGTAATTGGGGTGCGATGGCAATCTAACAGTGCCATTATTATGGAAAAGCCAGTTTTACAATTCGACGATGTAGGTTGATAAATGTTATTATAGAGCATACCTTTCGTTTCATATGATCAGAAATGTTTCAAGGAAATGATAGTTTACTTAGTTCCTAAGTTCGTTAATAAAAACATACTACTTTTGACAATAAAGAGATGATGATTGTGAACTTGAAAGGTCCAATAGTAATCGACAGGTACGGAAAAACGTACAGAAGAACTTCACTAAACGATATACATATATCACTAATATCTACCATGTAGACTTTATAATTGGTTAGGAATGGTTTTTGGTAATCTAAGTTTCAGTAGAAGGTGGTCTTAACATGTTGCTTTAAGGTGTGTAAGTAAAAAAACAAGATTAATGAATTAGAAGAAATCCGTAATTTGATCCTGTGACTTTCGCATAGTTACTTTCATATCTTATCTCACTAACATAATTTTATTGCTGTTGATAGGGAAAG
>NW_006532011.1:0-2692 GCF_000263375.1 Wallemia mellicola CBS 633.66
AGGGCCTTGTATATAGCGAATACGTGATCGTGGCTATCCTCTTGTACGGGACTTGACTCTTTCTCTTTTGATTACTCGTAGACATTTTATCCTGTATGTTCTTCGCTGGTGATAACAATCGACAGTCGCCTGAGTAGCCTGACCGAGTATCCCGGGAAATTCAGAAATCATCCGTGGACCGGTTTCACTTTCTCAAAAGTTTACTTCTACAATTAGCCTATCGCATCATTAGCTGAATGCTGAGCCACCACGACACGTCCATTTACGCTTAACAGTCACACAAATCCAAACTCTTCTACTCAACGTCTTTCAGTCTTGGCATACATAGAAGAATTTTTTCTCGTCGTGGAACTACCGTGTTTATCACTCCTACTCCCAACTTTAAAGAATGTCTGTCTTTTTGTCTGCTTGTATTCTCAGACAAGGGAATGCGAGTATCACATTTTATCATAACCCATGCTTTTCTTACATTCACAGCTAACAGATGTGCATACGTGACCTGCACTTTTTCCAACTCCGCTGCTTGATGCAAAGGGCGCGCAAGTGGAGGGTTCTCTTTATACGAAGATTAGCCTCGGTGCATGAACTCGCCTGTAAGCAAATTATGGAACGACAATATCGATGTGGCTATATGCGTTAAAGTAGTCTTCACAACCAATATAATATTAATGTACGATGAAGGGACACTTTTCTGTTTTATAATAATCGAGCCACAGTCATTATTCCTGACCGATAATTATGTAGATTGATGGGTAACCGCGAAATCGACTTGTATCCCTTATTCTCTAAGACGTTGTAGACAGATATCGAGCTTGTCAGTTACACAGGGTATGTAATTTGTAGCGTTTTGAAAATGATAAAGAGAAAACCTTGTAATTCAGATCGATGACATTGGCATTGCTTTTTCGCTTTTTTCAAATTCGAAGTATGGCGTTGTCGACTAACGCCTTGAGTTGCCATCTAAAGGTTGTTCCATGGAAAAACAGAGGTAGAACCTCTTCTGTCGGTTTCTAGGATTGATGGTTTCTTATTCCATTTTTCACGTTCATCTGTATAGCTCTTTCACAGTAGATGCAAAGACCTACATGTAAACCGTATTAGTTTATAAGACGTTCGTCCATCTGTGCCAGGCCGTGGTGCTTGCTGGTCATTGGTCTTTGATTGTTTGTCCATTGAGATATCCGAGGTCAAAAGGCGAGCTTTTAGTCGCGCCAGGTTAGGCCTGCATATTTGCTTTGATGATTCACGATTAAATCCTTTTACCCATATGTAACTGTTATCTTGATATTAAAAAAGCAGGTATGAATGGCTTGAGTAGATAAATCTACCATGTATGACATAAAAACGATTTCGAACTAGCACAAAATCAATTTCGGCAAGGTCAAAGACGATTGTCCGTGAGGGTTAGTTAAACGTTATTGCCGCCACCAACGCCATAACCCATCAATGATGTGTTTGTTATATGACAAAACGCCATGATAGGAATAATGTGATGTTAATCGATATATCATTGAACTACTCTCATTTCGCACTTATGTACGTACAATTTTTCCAGGTTTTTGAAGGAACTATAATTTTTCATGATAGTTTGTACAAATATACTCTAACACTAACTTTAGACAGTATACATTTCATATCTTTCGTCGACTTAAGATAGGTCTCTACAAGAATACATTACAATATTTGCAATTTCAATATTGGCATTGGTGCAACCACTTACATTACATCACGTGGAAACACTCAACGAAAGTTGATGGTGCAAGTTTTGAGCACAGCTTTAATACTTATAAATGGTAACCTACCTGATTGAAAAAAAAAACTCAATTATATTGACTGAACACCATTTCAAAGAATTGTAGTATCATAAAACTTAAAGAGAACATAAAATGGACAAATGCTCGTTGTAAATTTTGTAACGTTTAACACCATGTTTGATAGTACATTTAGATATCCTGGCCACATTTTATTTCTTGCAAACACTCAACATACGGGGATATACCAATTGATGAAGTAGGTATAAAATGTGTTTTATGAACCATTGCTATGATTATATGGTTGTTGAATTCAAAGTACTATGAACTGTAGTTGGTTGTGATCTTTCCGCGATGATATTATGAGCTATCATTTCATATAAAGCATGCAGAACTTTCTTTTCAAACTCAGACAGAGATGAATTGGGGAAACCTGTATACTTAGTTCTATGATGGATATAACTGGTTAATAGTCAAATGCCAACATAAGGAAACTCATTGGTAAACACTCGTACAATAATAACAAAGAAAAGGCTTCATGTAAGTAAAACTTTCTCTGATTAATCAAATCAAGTCAAGAAAGGTCACGAATAAGTATATCAAGATAATGTTAGCCTAACATCTTTTGATAAATTATCCTTTGAAGCATTCTCAATGGAATTTATTTGGTAGTCTACTGTGGAAAGTGTCCAACTTACCCTTGTCATAAATAACTTAGGTTGCACGGTATATTAGAAATTTTATTCAGCTAAATGCTTTTTCGATACTTCAAAAACCGAAATAAAAGCATAATAACATCGACAAAATAATCCTAAATTTTTCATCAGTGGTAATATACTCTCTCAAATATAAGAGATTATTGTCACGATGGTCAGACATTATGTGCCTACAGCAGATACAGGTACATCCTAGCTAATGAAAGAGGATAGTTGATAAGATAC
>NW_006532012.1:0-2616 GCF_000263375.1 Wallemia mellicola CBS 633.66
CGTGGGGGCTACAATAACATGCGAACTGATACCTAAACCACCGTAATATGTTGGCAAATGAAACAAATCTTCGTCCGTGTCTAACTCATGTTTGGATCCTCTCAAACTGTGAACTGTTGCATGGAAGGTGTTATCTACTGCTTGCCATTCTTCCATACTATCTGAGAGATCCAATGAACGTTGAAGGTGCCTAAGCGATGCTTGGTATGACTTTGACAATAGGATCCAAGCGTACTGATCCCTAACCATGCTCAAAGAACTTAACTTTTTCTTGACCTCCTCCAACTGCTTCCTGATGAAGCTAACACGAATTGACTTTGGACCGACAACTGTACCAAGGAGCTCCATTCCAGTGGAGTGTATCTCTTCAATGCTCTTACCAAAAGATTTCTTTTTATTTAATTGGATTGATAATTGCATGTCTTCTAACTCCTTGAAGATCTTCTCCTTGACGTCATCGTCTGATAGTATGTAGACATCGTCGAGGTAACTAAGAACGATGCCGTTACTACCCAGGATATTCTGAAGCTTCGTCATAACAGGCTTGAGGGCAATTGAGAAGAACACAGGTGCAAGGGGATCGCCTTGTCTTACACCCTGAGCAGATTGTAACGATACCTGCTTATCACCATTCGCTGCTGCCAAAGTTGTGGGGTTGCCATAGGCCCACTTGGCTGTACGATACAGCGACGGTGTGTTCTCCTGTATTTCTTTTGCCATACTCTTCCTCGAGACAGTGTTGTATGCATTTGAGAAGTCTAAGCTAAGGACATGCTTAAAGTTACTCTCTCCTGATAGCATTTTCTCGACTGCTCGAATGACTACTTCGATTCCTCCGGGTGTCCCCACACCCACTTGGCCGTTCTGAAGTGCTGTTGGTTTGAAATGCTGCTTCAGAATAGCCTTAGCTGCCACTCTGTACATCAACTCATTACATGCGATCGGTCTCACACCTCCATCTGGCTTGACGAGAGGCGTGATTCTTGAGGTGTTTAGTAATCCCCGACCTGGTGCAATACCTTGATTGATCTGGCTTGTGAGGAGGGTCAAGAAACGTTGGAATGGTTCCTCCTTGAAGGCCAGAAGCATCAGTGGGACAGTCCAACCACTGACACCGGCTCCTGTATCTTTGGCGAATGAATTCAGGGCCTCTTCAACCTTGCCCTTGTCTGGCACCCCAACTGGAGCTCTACCCTGGTTGGCGAATGGGTTCTTCTCTCCAGCTGGATGCAAGTCCGCTAACTTTTTGACGACATCATCTGTGAGGTTGTGAATGGCGGTGTCATCTACGAGTGTTCGGGCTGCATTTGAGATCAGACCTCTCTCACATTGCTTTTCAGACTTGGTACCAATATCCTGATCAAAACCCCCGGTTGTACGTTCTGGGTGGCTGATTACTTCTCCTGGATATTTCATAAAATCATCTAAAGCCTTCTTGTTGCCTTCTGACTTGGCCTGCTGTATACCTGGTTGTAGAGCCATTTTTGGCAGAGCGAGAATATCAAATAACGTCTTTTCAGCATCAGCAGAGGCACTATTAATATACTGATTGGCGAGTGCTGCTGCTTGGGATCTAAAGGCTTTGGCCCATGCAAAACTGAGCCTCCCCCTAAAGGTGGGAATACTGACAAGACTGTTGAAGCGATCCTGAACGGAGAGTGAGTTATTTACAGGAGGGGCTTCACGCGGTGTTAAATGATTTAAATTTACCAAATTTGTACCGTTACTATTTTTATTTTGACGATTAGTAACTGGTAGGTTCTCCATCATCAGTGGACTCGATGGGGGAGAGAGGCTTCTCATACGCTTACGAAGAGTACTATTGCTTGCGTCTGAGGTAATATTAGATATACCCAGAGGAGAGTGTCTGGGAGCGAAGTCTACGGAGACATCTGAAGTTGCTGGGGAGGCGATTCTGGTGCGTTTCTGCTGGTGGGAGGATGGCGTGGCTGGTGCTGCTGGTGCTAGCGGTGCTACTGGTGCTTGTATTGGCGATGGTGGTGCTGGCTGGGGCTCTGGCGGTGGTGACTGCGGAAGAGGAATATCTTGTGGACGACTAGTTGGAGGTTTAGTGAAGGACTTAATTGTAACCTGCTGGCTATTGACGGTGTTTGTGTGTGCATTAGAGCAGTTTGAGCGAGAGAGGTGGTTATTCAACTGTGCTTGACTACTCAAAGGAGTACCGCAGTGACATGCATAAATACCCAAAGTCCTGGCTTGACTAGGAGTGATCTTAGCGCCCTTATGATTTCTGATATGATTAAGGGGTGACATGTTTACGTCTCTATTGCAAATGGGACAGGTGAAACGCATAGCCTTCTGAGGAGCATAGGTTACGCGATTCATTGTTCTAGTATCCCACTAGTTTATAACACTAACTATCACTAACTTCCGCAAAGAAATAAAGAAGGATAAGTTGAAGTATTTATAGTTGAAAGATTTTTAATTTTTTAATATAACGCACGGGGACATTGGATATGATATAGATATCCGTGACGGAGAAGGTGTGACCTTGGTTAACCGAAGTGGGGACTAGGTTGATGTCTGTTAGGTTAGGTTAGGTTAGGTTAGGTTAGGTTAGGTTAGGTTAGGTTAGGTTAGGTTAGGTTAGGTTAG
>NW_006532013.1:0-2071 GCF_000263375.1 Wallemia mellicola CBS 633.66
CCGCTCTCTAACACTACCAGTGTAGGCGAGTCCTTCTGAACATATATCCGAAATATATTTTGCACATAAGTGTTGATTGTGATTGTCTTGTTATCTGCGATACCGGAGGGATCGAACATCCAAAAGCGCGGATCCTTAGTATCTAAATGTTGACCACAAGCTTACATCCCCTATGCAGTTGGACAGGAAGAACAGCTTTGTCCTGATTGATAATTGCAGACGAAAGTCGTGAGCACGGATGATACATAAGTCCCACATAACATATCGTGCAAAACGTTTGCAAAATAGTGTGGAGACAAAGTCTTCAACATATCTCCACCTATGGAGGATGTGGACAACAATCTCATATCTTTGAACTCCATTTACAACATCTGCATTCCATAATGTCTACCGTTCGTTTCCCGAACGCCAGTCTCAATGTTAGAGCAAAACCCACTCGTTTGCATATATCACTCATCGTTTAGTATTACAAGGAGAAAAGCGTGAGTAAAAGAAAACAGTTGAATCGCGCAAATAACGCAAGCCATGTCTTGTTAGTAGATGCCATCTTGAAGAGTCCTTTTACCACCATAGACAGCTCAGGAGCATTATTTGACTACATTGTTCCAAGCTATCTTATAAATATCATAATTTCACAATTTCCACTTACAATTGTTTCCAATAAAAATAAGATGCCCTCACCAGTCAAGTACAAGAGGATGACGAGATCGAAACCCCCAACGATTTGTACTCCTCTGTAAATCACTAATACCATGGCCGAACGAGACAAGAATACCAACTACACTGTAAACGAGACATACGCATATCATCTCTCCGGCGTAGATGATAATTGGCAAAAACAAATGATATTTAGTGATTTTATGTAGTAGCTAAAATGGTCGCTTATGGTCTTCAAATTACTTTTATATTAAGCTTTCAGTACTGAACTTGTTATTTTCAGTTTTACAACTATTCTTGACATTCCTAAGGTTAGATAATTAAATAGAAACATGTATGTTCGTTCATTCAGTAAAATTCACAACGTTGTACTTCTAAAATCGGTACACGCTCAAAGCACTCTTACCACAAACTTTCGATGATTGAAGATCTGAGACTTAAGAGTGCACGACTTTGCTGGGTGTAAGAGGAGGTAGGTCTAAAAGCGTATACCAATGAGATTGCCGAATGAAACAGCGAGAGTTCTGCGTTTGGGATTAGGTACACAGAACACCGTGTACCACGTGGCCTGCTTCATTGAGCAACATGTCAAACACATATTTGTCATAATATCGATGATACTCTGCTATATGTCCTTTTATAAATTTTACCGCCACCGTTTTCTTTGTCATCGAAAGCCCAAGGTTGAACGTAAGTTTGTAATGTAAAACATACTGATCATGGGACGTTTTGTATCAAAAATCCCTTCCACCTATAACGCACTAAAAGGGTATCAAAATAGATTCATGAATAATGTGGACCATTCTCAAAATGTTTTCATAGTTTGGAACGTACGCAGCACAGCGACGGTAGCCTCATTTTAATTCGGTGTAAGTTTCACTTGTCCGTTAAAGTATCTCCCATCTTACGGTTGGTATACACTAGTGTGAGCTTTCTACAGTTGTACGGGTCAATGGTATGCTTTACTCACGCTTTTCTCCTTGTAATACTAAACGATGAGAGTGATATATGCAAACGAGTGGGTTTTGCTCTAACATTGAGACTGGCGTTCGGGAAACGAACGGTAGACATTATGGAATGCAGATGTTGTAAATGGAGTTCAAAGATATGAGATTGTTGTCCACATCCTCCATAGGTGGAGATATGTTGAAGACTTTGTCTCCACACTATTTTGCAAACGTTTTGCACGATATGTTATGTGGGACTTATGTATCATCCGTGCTCACGACTTTCGTCTGCAATTATCAATCAGGACAAAGCTGTTCTTCCTGTCCAACTGCATAGGGGATGTAAGCTTGTGGTCAACATTTAGATACTAAGGATCCGCGCTTTTGGATGTTCGATCCCTCCGGTATCGCAGATAACAAGACAATCACAATCAACACTTATGTGCAAAATATATTTCGGATATATG